>NW_009932632.1:14146-19424 GCF_000696875.1 Nestor notabilis
AAGAGAGGGAGCAGGGCATGGGTTTCATAACACAGACCCAAGCAGCACAGGGAGGCATGAAGGATGGACTGGAGCCTCCCCTGAAGGATGGCTCTGGGGAGAACTCACCTCCTTGTTAGTCTTCTGTAGCTTCATCTCTGTGTCATACCTGTCCTCATCCACTGACTCTATCTTGGCATGAAGCTTTCTGCACAGGTCCTGCAAAGCAGAGGAGGACGTGCTAGGACTGACACATGATTCCTCTCTCCTGAAAGACCAGATGGGGTCAAGACCAGCTTTCAGGTCAGCTCGTGGTCTCCATGCTACCAGCTTCACACAAATGCTGCCTCAACACATCGTTAGAAATGCAGCTTTCCTGCCAGCCAGACCCTCTTTCTTACCTAGCCAGCTCCAGGACACCCACATGCAAGAAGGGGGTCAAGATGGGAAGGCCAATCTAGATTAACCAGGCTGACTGATGGAGCCAGATCTTTTCTGCTCCAGCACAATGAAAGGGTTAAAGAAGTCTTTACCTGAAGTTCCTGCATGGATCCTGGGAGAGACAGAGGAGGGCAATGCTCTGCCAAGTAGTTTTGCTTTTCCACTTCTTTAGCAGCTGCTTCTTTTTCTATTTCAGTGGCAGCAAGTTGGAGCATAGCACTCTGGAAGGCAGCAAGAAGATAGTCAGCATGGGTGGAGGCGAGGGAGAGGGAGACCTGACAGAGAGGGCTTCCCAACAATACCAGCACCTCCAAGCAAGGGATACAGATGGGGACCAGTAAGGAGTGAGCTGGGGGACTTCCACACTGTGCATTATTGCCTCTTCCAGGAGGAAGAATGCCAAGAGATGGGATGGTCAGGACACACCTCACCCAGCCCCAGCAGTGCCACGTACCTTCAGGTGCTGTCGACGGGCAGTGGCTGCCCTCCTTTTTTTCTGCAAGTGGAAGGAACAAGATAAAATCAGGTTAAAATCAGGTTATCAGGTGCCTATTCCCCCTTCTGGTCCCCTTCTCCATGCAACCCCACAGTCCCCCAAGGACCTGCACCCTACCAGGGAGCTGGCTCCAGCCAGCATGGATGGTTTGACACATAGTTGGTCCCCAAACCAGTGGCAATCGCAGAAGGGACTTTCAGCTAAACCCAGCTTTGCCAGCCTCAGGTAGCTAAAATGTACAAAGTGCCTCAGGAAAAAAATAATGAGGGTGACAAACTTGAGGATATGCATATAAAACCTAACCTCAAACTTGGCTCCTTGGGACTTCGAGCCTTTTCTCTAATTTCCTCTTCACTCAGACATGTGTTTGCTTTGCACTCAAGCTAACAGTCCCAATGCCCCTGGGCAGTTGGGAGCTGTGGGATGTCTTTCTGAGCAGTCCACGGCACAGCCATTAAGGCTGTGTCATTTCTTGGAGCTGAAAAGCCCCAGCACATGTACTCTGAAGGGGGTTCATCGCAGCTGGAGGACAGGCACGACTACAGGGTCTGCAGGCCTAGGGGCTGTCCTGGCCAGGGGAGGCGGAGGGCCATGAGGCTGCAAGGTGCAAGCCAGCTCCCTCTTGCCTGGGATGCCAGGTGAGAAGGACGACCAAGCCTGCCCTTCTGTACCTGTGATGTGCTTGAACAGTAGCAACAGGTCTCCTATTTATAAAAGAAGCCACAATTTTGGTGTGCTGCTGCATTGCAGCTGTTTCCTCAGCATTTTGCCCAGAAGACCAAGCAAGGGTCAGGCACAGCCTGGCATCTCATATGGAGGAGTTGAAAGCAGCATTTGAGTGTGAGACTGTGTTCCACAGAGGAGGAAGTGGATAAGGATCTGCAGAGCAAAATGTAAAAAATCTGACATGGTTTGCATATGCAAATGGTGCTAAAGCCCTCCTGACAGGGCTGGAGGGCTCTGCAGAGAAAAGGCATCCAGCTCAGAGATGCAATGCATCTTGATTTTGATCATATGAATTCAGGTATGGGCCATGACACAGGTCCCTTGAACACTGTTAGCCCAGGCTAACAGTGCCCTCCCAGCCTTTTCTGGGGGCACTGGGTTTGATGGGGTATAAAAGCACCTGTTGGACATCAGCACCATACTGTGGATTTTCTATGTGTCCCTGAAATCCCCTTTTCTCTCAATGTGGACAAGCTTGAGCTTGAGGTATTTCAGATGTATGAGGAGATGAAGGATGGAGCAACTTGCTAAGAGCCGACGCAGAGTGACAAAGCCATGCACAACCCTTCCACACCAGCCACACCCAGGCTTCGAGCCCAGTGCCACTCCAGCTCTGCCAGAAGCCAGACAGGACTCGCTAAGGATGCAACCTCTACCCTGTTCATGCTTCCCTGGACCCAGGTCTCCCTGGACTGCCTTTGAGAAATGATTTGGCAGTGCTTGGTGGGCAGACAATGAGAAGCTAGGTGTGGGGAAGGACGAGAGGATACTAGGCCAAGGGCTGGATGGTGGTTGGGTGATGGAGAGTGAGCTCTAGACCACTGCCTTCCCAGTACCATCTCATGGCTGGCTGGGGAAGCAGAAAAGGAGGGAAAAAAGCATCTAACTCCAAGCCAGGAGGCAGAAAAGACCTTTAAAAGGGATTTTTCTTCTCCCCTTCTTTACCAGGAGGAGTTAGCAAGTGGCAATCCTTGCCATGAACCATTCTTACACACACACACGCAGCCAGCAGGCACTTTTCCTAAGGAGGAATAGTGAAGCCGGGATTGGCTTCACCATGAGCATCACTAAAGGAAAAACCCCAGCAAGACACACTTACCTCATCACTGTTCAGGAAGAGCAGATGGACGACAACAGAAAGAAAGAGAAAGAGGAAAGGGGAGAAAAAGGCAGTTAGCATCCTAATTGGAAACAAGCAGACGAATATTAACAAGCATAAAAATTTGGCAGTTAAACAAAAGTTCTTAAATGTCAGCAACGTATGAGAGACAGAAAAATGGGAACTTACTCAGACATCTTGCTTTAATTGTTTGTGAGCCTGCAATGAAAACCAAGAAAAAAGGTTCACAATTATTCATGCTGGTGGTGACTTTCTTGGGTTTAAAAACAAAGCAAGACTCCTCTAAAAAAGGAAAAAAAAAATAAAAAAGAGGAACAGGTTTACTCTTATTTCCCAACTTCTCCTAATTTTCATCATATAGGGAACTAGACTGCTGTTTGTGGATGAGAGCCAAACATGTGCCTACTCACAGCTACACCAACCTCAGCATCAGGGGACTTCTGGACCAGACTAAATAGTGGTGGGCCAGAAGAGAGAGATTTGTGATACTAATTCCTGCAGGTATATGTCTGTCGTTTGACCCCCAGGAAACCATTTAATGCAATGAGGACAAGGAAAAGGCAATTTCCAGTTTACTGCTTCACTGTGCCATGCAGGCTTTCACCCCCTCCATGAACAGGAAATACCCCAAAGCCTGCGGAGGGGTTGCAGTGACCCCAGGTGACAAGGAAAGACTTCAGAGAATGCTGCTGCCAGTATATGCACCCATTGCATGGGGCAGGGGAGCCTGTTGCAACAACTTCGCCACAGATGATGTAGAACAGGATTGAAAGTTGTTGTTGAGTCAGTAAAGGCACAACGAGTTTCCCCAGCCAATTCCTTGCATTTCCTTTAAGTAGGAATTTTACAGGTACAACACAGCGTATTAAGGAAGAGATGGGAGAGCACCTTTGTTTTGCTGTAAATCATTACCCTGTAAATAGAATTTTACTTTTCTAGCAGAACAATATCTCCTGCTCGTGCCTCCTAATGGAAGGACGCAGAAGTGCTGCTGAGCCCAGAATGAGATAGTCCTTTGCAGAGCAGAAGAGCCCCCAGAACACATCCATCGACAGACCTGGGAAGCTCTGTTGGGAGGTGAAGTGTTAATGGGGGCTCATGCCCGTGTGGGGAGGCACAGCTTAGAGGGCCAAGGAAACTTTATCCTGAAAAATGTGCAGGCCCATCACATTACTTCAGGGAGGAGGGGGGAAAGTGCTTCTAAAAATGGCCAGGGAGCTGCAGAAGGAGCTGCAGCTGTCTCCTCGGACAGTGGCATGTCCCCAGTGCCAGCCCCATGACTCAGGGAGGTCAGGGCAATGCAAAGCAAAAGCCACCGCAGGTGCTGGGCTGCAGCTGAGGGACAGGGTGGCCGAGGAACGCCAGTTATTTTTATTGACACCCCTGCCCCGCGCGCACACGCACCCGCCTCAGCAGCAGCGATGCTGAGAAAGCGAGGGGACAACGTCAGGCTGCAGCTCACTGCCTGCAACGTGGGCTTTAAATCACCTGTTCTAGGGGGAGGACACCGTAGATCTGGATGTCGGCCCCTGTCCAAGACTGGTTTTGGGGAGGAAGGCACTGCAAGGACCAGGTTGGGAGATGGAGGAAGAGGTGTAAGTAGGGAGCATTGCCGAGCTACCGCAGACAAGGATCCTGCATCCCATGTCCCTGGAGAGGTCAACATTAGGGAGCCTGCAGCTCCATTTGCCCTCAGAACTCAAGCTGGTGAGCAGAACCAACCAAAGGAGGAGAAGGCATGAAACCAAAGAGAAAGAAGGTCCGTGGAAAAGACGGAGACTTTCCAATGCACAGACCTTCTCTAACAGGCAAAGGATGGAGAATGCTTTATTAGCACCTACATTCCTCCCAGCAAGTCATCCCCACTTGGTATTTACCTCCCTAAACCTCAGGTGAGTGAATTTTCTCCCCCATCACCCCCTAGGAGCAAGCTGGGTCATTAAGAGACATGCAAAACGGCTCACCCGTCTGGAGGAGAAAATCAGGGAGTCCCACTGGCTGGACAGGACAGACTGCCGGGCTGCAGGCAGCTGCCTGAGTAAGGAGGTATAAAAGGGCTTCTCGGGTGGCTCAGCAGAAAATCCACCTTCTCTTTAAGGGCATGGAGACCTTCTCAGACCAATGATGTGCAAGAGTCCCCTCTGCACCTCCCTTGGCTGGGGCAGGCCAGGGAGGCAAAAAAAACGCAGCCACTGAGACAGGGGGTGGGAAAGGGGAGGACATCTTCTACCCATGGGGTGGGCAAGCGGAGCCACCCCAGGGGAGCCAGGGAGGTGCTCTCCCTCCCAAGTGCTGAGGGAGCCTTCCTCTCCCTTTTCCTCCCACCAACCAGCCAGCCAACTAGATAATGGCTTCAAGGTTGTGGGGAGCCTGGGCTCCCTGCACACAGCCATCCAACTGCAAGGCCTCTAGTAAAATTTCCCCTTGGAGACACAGAGTGACTTATCCATGGGCAGGGCACAGCTCTGTTCACCTCCAAAGGCATGGGAGCAACTCCTCAGGAATGAAGAGGGGAA
>NW_009932632.1:19439-21762 GCF_000696875.1 Nestor notabilis
CCCCACAATCCATTGCCGATAGCATGTGCAAGAGCAATCTCTGAGTGAGCCATACATCACTAGCATGTTCTTTCAACCTCACTTACCACACAGGAAACCTTTGCAGCTCCTCCCCGTGTGAAATATTGCAACACAACAAAGGTTTTCTTCAAAAATAAACTTCTGCAGCTGCTGCAGGCAGCCCCGAGGCTCCCTGCAGCGCAGGGGCTGGTGAGAGGCAGCAAAGCAAGGGGGAATAAACCCACACTGCCAGCAAGAAAGGTAATCACCTCGTGGGATGACTCTGACCTGCATCTCCATGAGTCCGCAGGAGAGGCAGGTGAAAACATAGCTGAAAATATTCACCAGCCCTATTCACAGCACATGTAGTGTGTTGTGTGTAGGGGATCCCATGGAGACAGGAGTCCAAACAGCTCCTGCCCTCCTCCTCAGCCCAGGTTCTCCCTCCCCTTTTAGCAGGGGCTTTTTAGGCTAATCAAGACAACATTTTCCAGGCATCCCTCAGACATTATATAGACAGCAGCAAATCCACTGCTGCTGGCTTCCTGTTTCACTACCTTTACCATCGTGCAAATAATGCTGCAGATGCCAGTGAAGGAAGAGCAAGGCCTTGAAGATGGGCTGGAGTCTCATAGGGATTTGCCCCTATAGCAAGTGGAGGACGGAGAAATCCCAAGTGTGGGCAAGGCTGGGTCCACTCAGGCTTTGTCCCTGTGAAATGTCAAGAGGTAGATGGTTTGGGTAGTGAGCATCTTGGTGTTGATGTATGCTGGCCTGTAGATCCAAGCTACCCCCTTGCGAATCCACCATGAGACTCCTAGAAATGCAGTGATGGTGCAGTTCAGCAGAGGTTTTGGCTGCTTTTGCCCTCATCATCATTTATTCCCATGCAACAGCTGTGGGTCAGCACCTAGTGATGGAGCCAGGTTTGGGAAGAGCTGTAAGAAGGATCAGCCAGATCCAACACTCCTCCCCCGCTACTTCCTGCACATCCATGTCCCCCAGATGGTAAGCTCTAATGGAGACAGACCTAGAAAATGCATAGGCTAAAATCCAGCAGCTTCAGTCCTCAGAAGCATCTGTCACTGCAGCCACTGAGGAAGAGTCACTGGTAGTGGTGTCACTGCACCCAGCACCCACCTCCCATTTGGACTTCAGCAAAAGACAAACGGTTTGGCAGGAGAAATGTCTGCTTGTCTCATCTAAAGCAAATTTCTCAGAAAATGAAAATCCGAGACCAAAGCAAGCACATTTTCAGGACACAGTGGCCACCCTCAACAGCCACCAGTCAAAATCACCAATGCAGGGATAGCTTAGCTGCTTCACTTCTCTCAGCGCCAGCTCCATAAGCCATGTTTGACTCTAAACTGACCCCTTGTTCTTTCCAAAGAAGTTCCATGAGCAAAGTTTTAGCTAACAGATGTGGTTTTCGATATGGAAGGAGTGGATGGTGAGACGTAATAATAGGGTGAGCAGAAGGTTGAGCCTCCGAGCCTGCATAAAGGTTTCCATGGAGCTGATCTGAAGAGAGGTTAAGCTGTAGAGCAGCTCTCCCAGAAAAAAGAGGCCCCAGACCTAGAATGTCATGAGGAAGAAACCCAGCGAGGACCAAGAAGAACAGAAACCCAAAACCATCCCAAAATTAGGAGCTATGGTTAACATTAAGACAGACACAGATTTCCAAAGGAAGTAGTGTGCTTGAGTGATGAATGAACAAGATCCTTGCAGAAAAACTCAAGGAAGACATAAGTGAGACATAAGGGAGCTCCAGAGAGGTGCTTTGCTCTTTGAGTATCAGTATGACTGAGGGTATTGCACTGTTCACACCTTGTTCCCTTCCCTCCTTCCCCTCCACTTGTGCTAGAGGAATGCACCATGGGTATGGTCCACCATTCCCAGAGCACTTTCACTGTCCTGCAAGGCCAGAGTGAGGGAAGACCTCATACACATAGGAGGTTCTACCCTACACTTTCAATATAAATACTGGTCTTGAAGAGAAACAAGGCATTTTAGTGACCCCTTCCACGCCAGAGGGACACTCTCCAGTGTGGGCTGCTGGAGGGGTTTACAACTCATTGCAAGCCGAAGCCGGGAGGAAGGACAGCATTTCAGACCAAAAACACAAAGGGGTGAAGAGCAGCTCCAGGGAGAGGGCAAATAACGGAAACCCCCTCTGGATGAAGCCCCTTCTGACCACGGTAGCCTCTGGAAGCTTCAGTCTCCAGCAATGGGGAGGCTGTGTTCATAGCCAGGGTTAGGATCACTTGGTTCCCAGTTCAACCCTGGGCACACACTTTACTCTCGGAAGAGATTTCACCAGTTA
>NW_009932632.1:21793-40632 GCF_000696875.1 Nestor notabilis
TTGGCACAGAAGGTGCCTCAGACCCTACCACAGCATGGCCCTGTCTCCATGGCCCCAGGCTGAGCTGGCAGGCCATCTGAAAAGCCAGAACTTCTGCCCAACACTGGTCTGTGCCCAGCAGCTGATGCATCCAGGAGGTGATCCCTTTGGCATTCCCACCAAGCCTGCCCCTAGATAGTATTACCACAGTGACCTGACACCTCATCACAATCCTCCATGTGTCTGCACATCCTCAAAGCCTGCTGAAGACAAGGACATGACCCAGAACATGTCTGGAGAATAGGCTGAGACTTTGTGTGCTCAAAAGAGTATGGTTGCAACATGTCTTTGCTCTCAAAAGATCCTCCAGGCTCTCTGTGCCAAAATGAAGCAGCAGCGAGAAAGGGTATCAGTTAAAAACAAAACCAAAAAGTGGCCATAAATCTCCAGAAATAGAGTGATAAATCACAAACTCTCCCAAGGTCAGTACCATCCCACAGCCCACCTCCCATTCCCCCTCCCCTCCCTGTACGCCCCTTGGAGACCCCAGCACCCAGGCACAACCTCTCCCATCCACCCTTTCCCATCATCACCCAGTAAGGGGGCTCTCCCAGCACCCCTTTTTCCCACTGGAGTTTCCCAGAGGCTGATTAGCTGAGACCAGCCATCCCTCCCATCCTGTGTTGGTGCAGAATCCTCAGCAAAGTTCCCCAGCACCACCACAGTGCTTTACTGTAGGCAAGGGCAGGATGCTGGGTGCAGTATCCACCATCCTCTTGCTTTTCCTCTGGGTTTCGAGCTGGAGGGCATCCTCAGGTATTTCCCCACCCACAAAGGATAAAAGTGTTCTTCAATAGAAAAAAGTGCAAACCTGCATATGACAAATCCAGAAGCTGGAGCTTTTAAAAAAGAAACCCATGCATGGCTAAGTACACGTTTTGCCCATAAAATTGCAAGATGTAATGATGCTAGCTAACAAATATTTATAAAACAGGCACGCTTGCTGCTGGTAAGAAGAGCTTAGATACTCTCCAGCTCTCAGAAACTGTGAGACTAGCCAAAAAATCTGTGGCTGGAGGACAGCCAACCCATACCCAGGCTGAACGATGACAGCCCATAATCATTTCTGTCTCATGGCAGATGACTAGTGACAAGCATGTATAAGGCTCAGCCTTCTCCTGGTGCAGCGCTCTCACTTGATTTCCTGAAGTGCAGGAAAAATATCATAAAAAACACTGAACAGGGGAATAGTTTGCTTTGGGAGGGACTTCTGGAGGTCAGAAGTCTCGGATCTGCATGTAAATAATTGAGATTATAAATCTTAATACAAAACACCTCCATTTTCGGTACTTCTTGCTTCCTTTAACAGACCTTTGCCTGGCCCAAGCCCTGCTTTTCCTCTTGCCACTGACCTGCAAAGCTGCTAATTAAATGCAGAGGGACTGTCCCTTGCATAAAGCAGAGGAACAAATGCCTCACCCAGCACCCAGGCACCTTGCACAGTGCTGTCTGGCTTTGGATACCTGCTTTTGACCCCCTTAACCCACCAGCAAAACCCCCTTTACCCCGGCAGTGCAGGATCAGGCAAGGGCTGGCTCCTGCCTCCTGGAAAAGGCCAGCATCACTGCACGGCTGCCAATGGCTCCGTGGCAATGGGAACGCGCTTGCACCACAATATCACAGCTTGCTCTCCCTCTCTCACACACACTCCATCTTCAGAAGAAATCCTTGCTGGTGAGGCTCTAACGAGGCCACAGACCAGTTGACACCGAGACCCAGCTCACAGCATGTACCTGCCCTGCCCTCTAGATGCAGACGTGGGAATCCAGCACAGACACAAGCTGGTTCTCCTTCCTTTTAATTTCTCTTCTTGTTGCACCCTCCACCAGGGAATCCTCCTGCTGCAGGCCCCTCCAAGTACACGAGGAGTGTTGGTGAGGCAGAAGGTGCTCAGACATATGGCCTTGGTAAGATAAGGGACAACTAACCTTACAAAGGCCAAAAGAGGTGAAAAGGAGATGCTTGCACACAAGACAGGGCTGTCCACCTCCCTGTGAATAGGCTCACAAGCAGGCTGTGTTCACTTTCATAGATTCATAGATTCATAGAAGAATCACAGAATAGAATCACAGAACAGTTTGGGTTGGAAAGGATTTTCAAAGGTTATCTAGTCCAAACCCCCTGCAATGAGCAGCGACATCTTGAACTAGATCAGGGTGCTCAGAACCACATCCAGTTTGGCCTTGAATGTCTCCAGGGACAGCACATCCATCACCTCCCTGGGCAACCTGTGCCAATATTTTACCACCCTCATTGTAAAGAATTTTCTCCTCACATCCAGCCTGAATCTCCCCTCTTTTAGGTTAAAACCATTGCCCCTCATCCTATCGCAACAGCCCCTGCTAAAAAGTCTCTCCCTATCTTTCTTATAGGCCCCTTTTAAGAACTGAAAGGCCATGGCTTATTTCACGATAACGAAGCCCAGCTCCACTAGCCCTGCTTCAAACAGCTACCGGCAGATGCTAAGAGGATCCTGCCAGAGGAGGAAAGTGCTCAAAGCCCTGTTACAAGAGCACAAGGCAGACTGAGAAGGAAAAGCAATGACAGTGGAAGAAAGCAGCCTTGGCAGTCCATTAAAAACTGGAGCTGGGTGGAGATCACCCACTCACCTCTCCCTCTTCAGCAAACAAATGGGTTTGCTGAGTTTTACTACAGCAATGCTCACCCCAGGATGCCCAGAGCCAGACGAGAGAGGTGCTCTGCCCTAGTTTCCCTGGCTTCCGTCCTAAAAGCACCACAGGCTTCCCTTGTCCATGGGACTGCACTGGTGATTTGGGCTCCAAGCAGAGCCAAAGCTGTAGAGACGAGCGACGGGCACTGGTACTGCGGGTAACATTTCTCAAGGATGGGACGTCCTTGCACCTTCTTCAACCAGGTCCATTTTGGGACTAATATGCATGTTCTTTTATGCCTGGCCATGTAAATTATGCAATGAACCCCAAGGCCATGACTTCAGAAAAGGGAGCTGGAAAAAACACTCACAAATAAAAAATGCCTGTTCCCTAAAGCTCTTCTGGGTCCAGCATGGCCCTAAATCACACAGCATCACCAAAAAAAACCAAAACAAAACAAAAAAACCCCAATCTGGCAATGGATTCGGAACCCCAAACCCAATTCAGAGATGCTCCCTTCTGCACAGCCTGTTCCAGCCTGATTTAAGGCTGAGACTGAAGGCTGAGGCTTTAAAGCATCCATTTACAAGTCTTTCTCAGGTGACTGATTTCCTCCTCCATCTCATTAGCGGCTGCCAGCAGATGCTATTTCTCCAGCAGAAGGCACAGTCCACTTGTTACAGCCATCTCAAAACCACCCTGTCATTTCCTCCCTCCTCACAGCCATGGTGAAGCCTGGAGAATATTTATCAAGAAGCAGACACAGCAGCTTTTTACGGCTAAACTCAGGTCATTAATCTCTATCAAGAGTTTTCATAATATTCCTCAGCTTCACTATGTTTGTTTAACTCTCAGCTCCATGGAGCTGCAGGTAATTGCAGATTAACCGCTTTTCAATATTAATGGCTCTTCATTAATGCCCCAGCTCTCCCCTCCAGAGCTCAGGCAATAGCTGTTAGAGTTGTGCCCACACCTCCCCATGGTGCAGATTACTTTTGTCTTTTGGGCTGAAATTCCATGATATGAGCCCAAATCTTCTGGTGCTACAGCTGCTTTGTAGCTGAAGTATTTCAGAGAAAGGGTGATTCCCTCCTCCGGCCCAATGTAGTGAGCTGCAGGTGGCTCAGGGGAGCTGCTCTCAAGCCACACCAAACTGCAGCATACTCAAGGATAGAGAAGGTGGCACTTCTCCGATGCCCTCCTCCTTCTAGGAAGGATCTTTACTACACAGCTCTCACCCCAAGGCTCCATGAAGCAGGGCAGGACAAGACACGTGGCCACAAAAACCTCCCAGATTACAAGAAACCTGTAACTAAGCCCTCATCAGGGTAGTGTGATCATGACATGAAAGCGAGAGCAGCAGCTCCAGCAAACCTTGCTGCACTAGTACTGAAGAACCACGTAGGGTGGATGGAGCTGACACTGTGCATCCTCATCTGCATGGTCCATGATGATGCTTGCTCATGAAGCCCATACCGAGTCACACCCTGGGGTGCACAAGTTAGCACGCGCTAAAAATGGACGAAGAGTGAGGCCATGTGGACAAACAGTGGCTGACTTTGCTGTCTCATTTAGCCTCTAGGCAGGACACAGAGCACGCCTATTTTACGCAGAGGTGTTAAAGAACTAGTCCTGTATCTCCAACACGCTTCTTTATCAGCCTGTCCTCCTTCTCTCCTCTTAGCCTCTTAGGTTACTTCGAGATCTTGGTCTTGTTTAAAAACCTTCACAGGATGCATAAAGCCTTCCCAAAAACTCAAGCCAAGTTACTCACAACCAAAGAAACTGCCCACCACAGGCTGCTGGCATATTAATCCTCCACTTGAAAAATATCAGTGGACTCTGATTTTGCATTTTCTTGAAGCTCTGTGTATTTGTCCCCCTGGCCAGTTGAGCCAGCTCCTGCACCCACAGTGTCCCTTCTAGTATCCTCTGCTCCACTTCAGCCTTGCCCTCGGTGCCAAGCCCTGCTCCAGGCATCAGCAGCAAGATCATCTGTTGGCCAAAAAAAGCCTCCAGTCCCCTCCTTGCTGACACTGAGCAGTGGACAACACATCTAGATGTTGCTGAACAGAAGCCCATCACCTGCCTGCAAGTCCTGCATCCTCTTCCCCGGGTGGAGGAGGAGACCCCCACTATCTGGAGGGCAGGGGCAGCTTGAGGTGGGACTTCAGCCCCAGGGCTTTGTCAACCACATCGGGGGGCTGCAGGCTGTGCCACTGGGCGAGGGGTCGGCGGGGGTTGGACAGCATGTCAGACCAGTGCCGCAGCTGGTTGCCTGTGGCTCGGCAGCCCAGGAAGAGCTTGCCGATGGGCTCGTTCTTGGTCACTTTGTCATGATCCCAGATGGAGATGACCACATCCACGTTCTAGAGGGTAGACACAAGAAAGAGGGTCAGTGGGAGGGGTCTCACCACAATGGGGACCCGCTCAGGACTGAGAGCAGTAGGGAAACCTACCTGGATCTGATTGAAAGGCACCTTAAAAACAAACATCTCATTGAAGTAAGGGCTTAAGGTGTTTTTCTTCACACTAGTTGTCTTCTTTTTCCATTTCTTCCTGTTCAGGATGAGATGCACCTTCACAAAAGGGTCTGAGGGGAGAGAGGACACAGCTGGCACAAGTGACAGTTTTTGACTGAGGAGCTCGGCCACAAAACAACTGCCTTGGGCTATTCCCAGACAGAGCATGGCGTCCCACTTGTCACTCCTCATGCTGAGCATCCACCCCTCTTTCCCATACCAGCCACCCCAGAGCTCATTTCCTCCTGCCACAAGCTCCCCATACCATCCAGCCATGACATCTCCTCCTGGCAGATACCTCCAGCTCTGCCCAAAGCTGGTGTATCCAAGCTGGGCAATGTTGGGAGCCAGCCAAGAGCTGGTCATAGTGGTGGCAGCAGGAAGCAGGTCTTGGCACCAAAAGCTTTTAAGGCTTTGCAGCTCTTGGTGCCAGCATTAAGGAGTAGGGAGATCTGAGCATGAGCAGTCCCTGCTGACCTGAGAGCCCATGAGAATCCATACGCTTCAGCTTCTTGGCTTCCAGGATGAGCACCGTCAGCTTGCCAGTGCTGGGGACATAGCGCAGTGAGAAGCAGATCTCACCCAGCTGTTCTTCCTGTTGGAGAGATGCCAGCAATAAGCACCCAGCAGAGAGCCAGTTCACCTGAGGCTGGAGCACAAGGCTGGCCCCGGGTTTCCTGGGTCTTCCCCTCCCTCATGTTTGCCCTTAAGAGCCTGCTTCTCAGGGTGGTAGCAAGAGAAGCAACAGTGCATCCCTCCCTGCAGAGTTTCCCATCCGCCAGGACCAACCTCCACTTTACTGGCTGCCCCCAGGTCACTCCACTGCTCAATGACGTGCTGCAGGCTGATGCTGGCCAGGGGCAGCCGGACCTCACCAATGATGTCATGCTTGGTAAAGCGGTTGAAGTCATAGATCTGCATCACCAGCGTGGATTCAGGCATCTCTGCCTGGGGTACCTGAGGGGAAGACCCGAAAGCCTGGACTCATTCCTTGGTGGCAGCCCTGCCCCATGGGACAAAGCAGCAGATGCAATAAAAAGTCTTTCTCTCTGGTGCTTCCACATCTTGATTGTGAAGGCAACTCCCTGCCTGGAGAGGTTTTTGCCCAGGGAGCAGTGCCCACAAAACACTCTTGATGGGACTAAAAAACATGATCAGCTGCAGCTTCCTACCTGGAAAATGAAGCTCTCATTGAAGACAGGGTTCAGGGTCTTGCGGTAAACCTTGGTCTCATACCTCTTCTTCATATCGGACGTTAGGTACACAATCACGTATGGATCGGATGTGCCTCCACTGTCCATGGCCTTCAGCTCAGCTGCCTGCTTCACACCAACCTTCAGCTTAAAAGGAGTGATGCACAAGGTCACTGGGTGGAGGAGGATGGGGCCAGATGACTGGGGGCTTGGTGGAAAGCAACTGAATGTAGAAGGGAGGATGCCTACATGCCACGCAGGTGTGAGAGACAGCAGGCTGCAGGTAGCGGAAGGGGTGCAAAAGGGTAGAGTGCACCTCAGTAGGCAGCAAAGAGGGACCATGCAAGAATAAAGCATTTTCACTGCCATGGCCATGAGCATCCCCACCTCCTGCGCACGGAAGTTGTACTCCAGGGAGTACTGCAGCTTTCCTCGCCCTGTCTGCTCCACGACCTGCTCCAGGTCCTCCATCTCGGGCTGGACCTGTGGCAGAAAGCAGGACTACCCTCAAGATGTGCTCAGCCACATCCTTGGCCATGCCATGCTTCCACCACCCCCAGGACCAGGCAGTATGGCAGCAAACCCCTCAGGAAGGAGGGAGGTGGGGAAGAGGGGAAAGCAGGACACACAAGGCTGGCCATGGTGGAGCTGCTGACAGCATGCAAGCTGACTCTCTCCTTCTTCTTGGGCTTCTTCTTGCCACAGCAGCACTTGATGATGCAGATCAGGAACAGGAGGAGGAGAATGGCCACTGCCACAGCCACAGCGATGAGTGCCCATTTGGGTACTGGTGTGACATTTGGGGAGCAGAGATGGACAGAAGAGTTAAAACCAAGCAAAAACATATAAAGTGCATTTAAACCCCTTCCTGGTGCCGCAGTATTAAGGAGTTGTGCTTTCAAAACTGCCCCTATAAACCTGGACAGGCCCCATGCAGGGAGGCTGTGGTTGGAGACCATTCCCCAGATGGGCATCAAGGATGCCCTGCACTTCTATAGCAGTGCAGTACCACTCTGCAGCAGCCCCACCCTGATGGACCCCACTGGAAAAAGAGATTTGGAGGGAGGAAGAAGTGGTTACACAGCCTCAGAGCCCAGGAGCCCCACCAGATAACACTGCCTGAGAGAGCAGGGCAAGCGCCACCATACTCACATGGGATCCAGCTAAGCCGGCCACCCCAGAAGCCTGGATGGATAGTAGTGGTGGTGGTCTCCAGCTAGGCCGGCCCCCCCAGAAGCCGGGATGGATAGTAGTGGTGGTGGGCGCCGGGAGCCTGCCGGTGAGTGGGGAGGCTGTTGCTCTGCCTTTGCTGGCTGCCAGTGCCATGGCTAAGCTGGGGTGACCTGGGGACACAAGCAAAATTAACAGGGTGGGGAATTCCTTTCCAGTAGCATGTGCGCTACCAGTGGCCCAGAGCATTAATGAGAGCAAACACAATTAAAACATAGAGGCCAGCATTTAGGGCTTGGCCACTTTGGCAATGAGGTGTGAAATGGAGCCAGAGGGAGCCATGGGCAGGGAGGGCTCTGGGCCAGATGGCCCCTCACCTACAGCCTTATTTAAATCCTTGTAAACCTGCCTTCAGAAAGGACAGGGAGTAGGCAACTGGATAAGGGAGTTTCATTTGGTCTTGAGAAGAGGGATTATCAAGCCATAGGCGAAAAAAACAAGAGCTGTTTGGAGCTGGCTTCTCGCTGGCCAGGCCGGTGAAGGGTTTGCTCAGCCCCACCATTAGCTAACACCCTTTCTCCACTATTTCCCACCCTCTTGCAGGGCTGAGGAATGAGAGGATTTGCTCCTGGGCTTGCCTTCACTGCAGGTGACAGTGGTGCCACCAGGCTGGGGTCATGACGGCTGGAAAACTGCGTAAGCTCAACCTGTGCACATGGCAACACTGACGCAGCTTAAGGGGAGGATTCAAATTTAAAGCAGAGTGGTTTTCCACTACTGCTCTCCCCACAGCAAGGCTCTTACTCTAGCATGAACACTTCCTCATAGCCAACACTTCCTTCTTGCCTCCTTTCAGGTGAGGAGCGGCAGCAGGAGAGGTGTGCCAG
The DNA here is from genome assembly GCF_000696875.1 of Nestor notabilis. Lineage (NCBI taxonomy): Eukaryota > Metazoa > Chordata > Aves > Psittaciformes > Psittacidae > Nestor > Nestor notabilis. The sequence continues at coordinate 30,217 of NW_009932632.1, forward strand.
GAGCCCAGCTGAGCAGCCAGCATGTCTGCAGCTATCATGGCAGTGGTGGCACCTGGTCCAAGTGCCATGACTGAGGCTGGCAGGTATGTGCCTATTTGCCTTGGCTGCCCCAGCTGCCTGCCCTCTGTCCCTGTGGGCCCCTGCGCAAGCAGCCAACACCATCTTGTTCTGCCTGCGTTCTGCCCACCCCACGGGGCCATGGCTCCTTGCAGAGGGATCATCCTGGGAAGAAACCATGTCTGCACTTCCCTCCACTGAGTCCATGAAACCAGCCAGAGCCTTTAATTTTCCAACAGTGGGCTCTGCCACATGTGGCCGTAGGGCTGCAGAGACATGAGAATTGCTGTCATCCCTGCGGCATCGTGACTGGGGCAATGAGGTGCATGCTAAATGACTTGCCCAGGGCCACCTAAGAAGTCTGTGCCATTGGGCACCGAAGCTCTACTTGCAGCCTCAGCACCAGCAGCTTTAATGATTGGTTTCTCCTGTCTCTGCGTGCGGAAAGTGGTGGCTGGTGACGTGCCTGTGGTATTTAGGAGGTGCCAGGCTATGGCTTCAGGCTGTGGAGGTGGGTGGACACAACAGCCCAGGCAAGCAGGCACCCACCCAGCACAGAATTAGGTGTCTCAGCACATTCTCCCTGCCAGGCCCCCCATGGGCTGTGTCATATTGGTGCAACACTGGCCCTGATTTAAAAACAGCACATCCCAGCCCCGTGGTGTGACATGAGCCACTGTTTTGGGGACAATGGGGATGGACCTGCTGTGGACCAGGAGAGGCAGTCCAGTCTCAGTGGGCCTTACAGGGAGCACCGAGCATCCCTGGAAAAGGGGCTGGGGGAGCCCTGCTTCTCACTCCCATACTGTCCTGGCCAGGCTCCCGAGAAAACAGACTTACCAACGAGTATCCTTCCCAGCTCAGACTCCCTTCCCTGTCGCACAGACTCTGGGCACAGCCACTGCGTGTGGCAGGGGCATGCTGCGGATGAGATGGGACCCCACCGGGTGCAGATCAGAGGGTGCAGTGAGGATGGTGGCTGCACAGCACAGACGAAACTGGAAAGTCTGCTTTGACAGCCCAGGAACCGGGCGGCCCCAGCAGCGCCTTCGGCCCCACCTCACTGCTGACCCAAGCGCTGCTCACGCAGGGGAAAAGCCAGAGGGGAACTCCCTGACAGACCAGGAAGCAAAAGCTGCCCTCCTGCCTGTAAGAAGCCTGTGGGCATTGCTGACCGGCTCTGTGCCACAACAAATTGGCTTCTCTAAGTTATCCCTACAGCAATGCTGGGCTGGACCACGTGGCTGCAGACACTTAGTACAAGGGGACAGATTCCTGCAAGAGGATGAATGCCATGCTGCATCCATCCCTGGTGAGCTCTGCACTTGGGGAGCCCAGTTCATTGGCCCACAGGGGCACACAGTGGTTTAATGCACCATGCAAGGACCTGTGAAATGTGTGTGGCAGCAGGGATGAACAGGGATGCTCTGCTCCAACACAGAGAAACAGAGAATGGGGATACTGCTTGGGTGGCTCCATCCCCCAGCACCAACGGGAGAAGTGCCAGGCACATGGCCAGGAGTGACTTCACTAGCATCCCTGTCGTGTTAAATTTATGCTTGCACACTTCTTCCCTTGCTGCCAGTTCAGCAAAGTCAGCCCAAAACCCACATTCTTACCACAGAAATTTGGGGTGGTGCTGTAAGCAGGGAGAGATACCGCTGGTGCCTGATGGCTGACAGAGACATGGGGGTAGAGGCTCCAGAAACCAGACCTGTCCCAGCTCTGCCTGGCCACCCTGGCTCACCAGTCCTGCCAGATTTTCACATGATCACCAAGGCATTGCCACAGCAGGAGTCTGGAGACGGCAGAAGTGCTGAGGCTTCCCCTCAGCCACCCAAGACACAGTTCTGCTCGCACGTGCCCTCCACTCCTGCTGTTCAGAGAAGCATCATCTTCAGGAGCAGGAGATGCTACGGGAATGCTGCAGCAAAGCTCTGCAGGGGGACATAGATGTCAAAACACTTTCTGCTCTAATCTGGCAGTCCCAGAGAACACATGGGAGAAATGCATAAGGGAAGCAGGGGAAAAGGGAAGATGCCCAGTAAAATTACTTGGGGAAAAGGAGTTTGCATATACATGCCACAAGCTGAGCATTATCAGCAGTCTTTCCAGCAGGCTGTTTGCTAGAAAGAAGCATCTTGGTGAAGTCAAGCTGCACAGGACCCTGACTGCAGCTCACACTTTGGTAATGCTAGTGATAACTTGGGGCTATACAGGGAGATGGCTGCTTGGCCCTAATGCAGGTGAGTTTGGTCTCCTTGTAGGGACCCAGGCTGGGAAGGCTGCTGCTATGGGTCATCTTCCAGCAGCAGGGCGGGGACATGCCCCAGCTGGGCAAGGGAAAAGCTGCAGGATGGCAGCATCTCCTCTGTGCAGCCCCCATTCCTCTGCCCCAAATCTCACTCGTGGGCAGAAAGGGGATGCTGAAATACTTCAGCATCATGAGCCTCACAGGACTGGATGCTCCACAGCCCACCTGGAAAAGCAAGATCCCAGCCCAAAAATCACCCCTGCAGAAAGCAGTGTTTAAGAGGCAGCTTTCAGAAAAGAAGGGAAAAGGACATAAAACATTACAGTAAAATTGTGTATGTAGTGAGCCCCCGCTGACCCTGCCATGCTCTGCACCAGCCTTTCTCCCTAGCCCAGCTCCCTACATCTGCCTGTATACACTGCAAGCCGTTCTTCAACACGTACCCCTGTATTTCCAGTCAAAACCACAACCATTACGTGTTCAAGGGGAAAATAAGAGGTCTGAAGGCACGCTATAAATACCTCCCTACAGAAACAGACAGCGCTGCAGTGCTTGTGGGCAGCGAGTGCCGACTGAGCTCAAGCTCCAAGGGAGCCCAAAAAGTAGGACCAGGGCTGCCAGCACGGCTCTGTCTCTGGCCATGGCCACGGAGAAACCTGAGCTGCCTTGAGCCTCTTGTGCAGTGCCGTCTGGGAAATGCAGTCTGGCCCTGCTGCCTACAAATCCCAGCACAGCGGGGAGCGGAGCTGCATCCCAGCCCAGTGCCGCCCCGCTTCCTGTCAGCACCGGGAGGGGGAAATATAAACAGCAGCGTCTTGGGCAGAGCTGGGATGCTGCCACTGGACAGGCTGCGCCGGGGAGCAGCGGCAGCGCTCACGGTGAGTGTGTGCTTTCCTCTCTGACAAAATCCTGGCTGCGTGCGGTGGGGTGCTGTCTGCTCCGTGCTGCGCAGCTCTAGGGTGAGCTGCGGCGCCAGCGAGCACCCACCCGAAATGCTTTTCTGTGTGCCTGGCACCGCGTACATGGGAGTTGCTCGCAACGGAAATGTGTGCATATATGCATATCTGTGTGCAAACAATACTGTAGTTATTAGCGACAAGTAGGTGGAATGGAGAAGTCGGGTTTGGTTTGCAGTACTTGGAAGAACAGGGCAGAAATGAGAGGTGGTATTCTCTCTCCGGGAACGGCTGCTCAGCTCCACTGCCTCCTCTCCTTTAATTTTCACTTTCGGAAAAGTATTTGGGTGAAATTCTGTCAGAGGACAGTTTCTCCCACCCTCTTTATCACCCTCTGCCCTGCTCTCTGGGAGACCTCTTCCCAGCATGAGGTACAGGTGGAGGAAGCAGAGGGATGCTCAGCATCTCCTGGCTTTCCAGAGACCCCCTGGCTGGGGGAGTAGCCCTGCCAGCACAGCTTTCCACTCTAGGGGCAGTCATGGGGTGCACATGGTAAGACTGGTTCTTAGGGCTCATATCAGCCAAGCGTGTTACCTACCAGCCCAGGCGACACTTTGCAGTCCCTGAATAATAAAAATTAATTAAAGAAAATTGGGCAGAATTAAAGGTCTCTCTGGACAGCCTAACTTGCCCTTTACACTGGCTTTGGTTTATGCTTGCACAGCCCCCCAACCTAGTAATCATGTGGGACATGAACTGGTAAATGCGTTTTTAACCCCATTGCCATCCCCAGCACATCAGTGTAGAACAGTCTTTGGTGCCTTTGCTCCACAGAGAAACTCCGCAGTGTATTTGTAGGAGCCACTGGATGGAAATAACTGCCATGGGATCCCATTTCATGGGAATGGGAACAGTTCCCATCCCACAGGCTGAATCCTAAGTCTACTTTTAACACTGACTAGTGCATATAAGTGAAATGTAGGGCATGGTGGTTACAGAAACCACAGGACCTGGGTGTACAATAATAAAAGGGGTTTATGATTCAGCTGCTAGGCACAGGCAGACCATGTAACCACCACAAGCCTTTCATCTGCCAGACATGGGTTAACACAGCCTTCACCGAGGCCTTCAGTGTAGGCTAGCTGGCTCACAGGGCTGTGGAGGAGCAGACCAGCCACATTGAGGGGGGGTCCCATACTGCACCCAAGCCCTCACCATACCTCTCTACTTAGACCTTTTACAGCTGCACACACAGTGAACTTGCGTATTTGTGGATACAGATTCACCATTCAAGCAAAAGTAGCAAGAAGGATGTGAACTAGAAGCCTATCCATAAAATCTGACCTATTTTGGCTTTTAAAACCAGACTTATTTTGCTGGGAAAAGAGCTCCTCAACTGCCTTCAGCAGTTCCCCCAGAGGAAAATACTCGGGGGTGGGAGCTGGAATCTGTGGTTGAAAAGCCACTTTTCCATCATATTTAATTTGAACTATTAGACCAGGTTTTCCCAGAGCAGAGCTGTTGTCCGCATAAGCAGGTTTATTTGGGCTGCTCCAGTTGGCAAGTAGGATGTCCCCTATCTCACTCTCCCTCCCTCTAGATTTGCTATATTATATCAGTTTAATTGCATATTTTATCTTTAAGGCTGAAAGTCGAAGATGGCAGAGCCTGAAAGCACAGTCATAAACACCGATGTGAAACAGGTAAAAGGCTGTTCATTACAAAACACATCCTGTATTTCTACAACAAGTTTTGAAATGCCACTGCAGGAGAGGACACACCACAACCCAAAGATGTGGTGGCCTGAATTGCTCGTGCCTAGGTTTCAGAAGTGACTTATTCCAGGGCTGCTGGGCACCTGGTCCCAGTGATGTCCATGTGATTTCCACATGGCAAGAGGTTGCAGGGCTGAACTTCCGGTTGCATGGACAAGACGTTTGCTCACACTTAAATTTTGGAGGATCCAGGGAGAAAGCAGCAACTTTTCTACATATACAGAGGTTTTATTAGACTCTCCAGAAGACACAAATGAAGGGTAAAACCGCCAGTATGCACAAAGACACCTAGCAGTGCCCAGCTCAGCACAAACAGATGACCATGGCTGTACTGTGCCCACAAACAGCAAAGTTATGAAGCAATCCCCTCTGGTGTAAGCTGTCCTCAGAGCATATGGCACTTCCCAGACAGGTTAGGGTTTCACAACTGCCTGCCCCTGGAAGAGGCCTGGTGGCACCTCTTCAAAGGCAGTCTAGCATCAGGAACTGTGATGCCTCCCACATCCAACCCCACGCCCTGGTCAGTGGAGCCCTCTGTAGGCTCACCCTACCTCCACAAGCTCCTTCTTTGCTGTCCCCTAACCAGTCTTTCCCCCATGTCCTGCAGAAAGATCTCAGTGAGGCACTCGTCATTGCAGTGACCACCAGAGCCATCTTCAGCTTGGAGGAAGAGCACAAGCTTTACCTAGAGAAGGGCAAGGAGGAGTACACAAGGCACCAGCAGGCCAACCAGGACAAGCCCCTGCCACCGGGCACAGCTTTTGCCTTCATCCAGGTGAGCCCCCCCCAGCTGGCAAGGAACACATGCAGACACTTACAGGATGGGGAGAAGGCTCACCTTTCCTGGCTTGAGGACTCAACCCCCACCACAGGGTACCTGCCCTGGCCTCTTGGCCTTATTGCAGTGCAATGAGATCTGTACTCCTCACCAGTCCCACATGTCCACCTCCCCCTGGTGGGATATCCTGCTCCCTACTCTCCTGGCAATGGCTTTTGAAGGATGGTTGCTGTCTGGTTCTCCATAACATGCCTGCCTTGCCGTAGCTGACAGATGTAGTAAAACCCACTAACCTTAACTGCAAACGAGTCCTAAGCAAAGCCACTCCAGTCATGCCCCTCCAAACAGCCTCATCTCCTCACAGGCAGTGCAGCTTGTGAACAAGAAGATCCTGGAGAGCAACCCAGCAGAGAAGGACCTCTTTGATATCGTGGTGCTCTCAAACAACAGCCCTGAGAGCGGTGTGCGCATCATCAACAGTGCCAAGCACTATGGTAAGGTGAACCCCATCCTCAGTGGTGCCTGCTTCCCTCCCAGGGAGGCTGCAAAGCAGATGAGGCACCACTGTGGACCGTCAGTGGCAAATGCAGAGCCAGGGAGTACAAGAGGAAGGGGTTATTTTGGAACAAGCCCAATTCCTGCAGCTTGCCCCAGCTGCTGGAACACACTCAGGGTACAGGCTCCTTGGCAGAGCCTGGCTCCCTTCAACCGCATCCTTCACACGAGGGGATCTGGCAGCATTTTGCATAGCCAAGGCATCCTCAGGCAGCTCCTGAAGAAAAAGAGTTCTTAAAAAACCCTAAATCCCAGCATGCTGTCAGGAAGGCTCATTTAAGGTGGGGGGATGAAGGAAATATTTAACCATGCTCTGAAGTTTCATAGGAGCAACAGGGCAAGAAGATGCAGGATGAGCAGGTTCCTCACACAGCACTGGAATGTTAATTGCCCCAAGCTCTGCAGTAAAGCACAGAGTCCTGGGGAAGGGGGATCTGTGAGGAGAATGTTGCCCCATAACAGACTTTGCTTATATCCCCTGACCCAAAGGCCTGGAAATCTCCAAGTTCTGCTTCGTCAGCAATGAAGACTCTACACAGTACCTGAAGTCCCACAGGGTCAAGCTCTTCCTCTCAGCTGACAGGACAGACGTCTGCAATGCTCTCCGGAGAGGTATGTTTTCCCCTTCATCACATGTCACCAAACCCACCACATTTCTCCCAAGCAGCTCAGTACCCAGAGGTAATGCCAGAGCCCATGCTTTCACAGGGGCAAAGGAGTGAATGGCACATTGATTACCTGTCTCATCCTGAACAGTTCAATCTCCCCCTCTGTCGCCACCAGCAGCCTGCAAACACACCAGGGTTTCTTAAGATGCCTTCACAAGTCACCGAGTGCTTTATGCATAATTCTGGCCATAGCTCTGCCATGGGCTAGTCATACCCTGCCTGTCATTTAAGTCTTTCTAACCAAAGATGCTGCCCATGGCTGTTCTCTGAATCAGTGAGAGTGCATTGGCAGTTCCCAGGGCTTCAAGAGTATGCTGTAGAAATTTGCTTTCTTGGTACATGCAGAGTTACCATGTGCTCGGTGATAGATATAAGCACATGCTTGACCTGGATCAGAGGGAGTGCAGTCTCACAGCAGCAGTAATGGGGTCGATCGCCTCCTTATTACTTTGCTTGGGTATAAGCACATCAGCTGGCCAAGGTCCTTCAAGGTCAGGAGAAAGCCATCTGCAACCTGGGCTTCCCTACTCTGAACAGCACATTCCTGAAGCCTCACTGAAGAGAATCATTGCTCTGACAAGTGTCTTTCATCCAGAGGCCTGGATCCAAAGATGAGGGCAGACAGGGAACAGATGTAGGAAGAGACCTGTAATTAAGCCAATTACCCCAATCAAGTGGAGGTGCCAGTCCCTATGACTCACAGCATGGAGTGCTAAATCTGGGCATTAAAGCCAGGTTTGGCAGGGTGATCGAGCATCAGGAGGAGGACTCCTCATGCCTACACAACCACCCATCACCTCTTAGCAGGTCTCAGTATCTCATCAGTCTGTGATCAACAGCGCTTTCTCACTCATCCCTATTAGGGAATAACACAGCCCTAGAAAGGCTGGGCCGACCTCCACAGAAAGCCTTGGAGATCCCGATATTGCAGTGTGGGATGGGGCCATGGCAGATGTCCATGCACGACAGCTGCCCCCAGGAGGGGTGTACCTCCTGACCCCCACCTTGTTCTGTTCCGTAGGCGTCTCGGCAGCGCTCGTCTTTCAGCAGGAGGTGCAGGCCCCCAGCACCCCACTCCGTGTGGTGTTCGATGGGGATGCTGTGCTCTTCTCCAGTGAGACAGACCAGATCTTCCAAGAGCAGGGGCTGGAGGAGGCAGTGCAGTATGAGCAAGCAATGGAGGATGTGCCTATGGGAGAGGTGAGCAAGCCTCCTCAGTTTCATGGGCATCCACAGGCTCTGCACCCACCATGAACATTTTTCCTACTATTGCTTTGTCATGAGCAGCCAAAAAAGAAAAAAAAAAACAAAAACCACCTTACAGGCTCCCTTTGCATTCACCACATCTGGTGTGGGCCTGATCTGGAGTCCCACTGGAGGTGGATCTGGCCTGATGTCTCCTGTAAGTGAGCATCAGCTCCCCAGTATCTAGGGTTGTAGTGACCCTGAACATCACCTTTTGTAGGGTGGGACCTCTTGCTGTGCAAGTCCCTGCAGGACTCAGACCCAGAGGCACTGCTCACTGGGATGTACTTTCCTGGTCACTTTGGGATTAGGATGAGCACAACACCCACCTTCCTCCCAAGTGCCCCAGTGCACGGGACCAGTCCCAGCATTCTGTAATCCTGCACCCTACAGTCATCCTGTGCTCTGCAGGGCCCCGAGAAACCCTGGAGGAGGGACATGTGGCTTGTAAAGGCCAAGTAGGTGTCTCCTTGTTTCTCATCCACTCCTAAGTGTCTTGCTGTGCTTCCAGGGTCCCCTGAAGGCTTTTGCCATGCACCTTGGGAAGATGCGCAAGAAATTCAGCCAGGAAAAATCCCCCATCCGCACCTACCTGGTGACCGCCCGCAGTGGCCGGGACATGGGCATCCGAGCCATCAAGACACTCCGGGAATGGGGTCTGGAAATCGATGAGGCTTTCTTCATGGACGGGGCTCCCAAGGGCCCCATCCTCGCCCAGATCCAGCCTCACATTTTCTTTGATGATGGGCTTCATAACATCCAGGGAGCTCAGAATGTGGGTGTACCTTCTGCCTGGGTCCCCTCCTGCTGCTGATGGGCTGCAGGCCAGCTCTCCTCCCTCCCAGCAACACAGCAGACTAGGCCAGTTGAAGGCAAACTTTCTGGGATGGAGATGGAAGGATTTCCTAACCTGCACCAAGCAAACCTCAGGGAAATGGGGCAAGAGGATTGCATGAGAGCATGGACTACCAGGCAAGACTTGGTGCTTATTTCTGCTTCTCATATGAGGTCCTTGAGGTCTTAGGATAAAGCCAAAAGATGCAATTGCTCCAGGAAAGAAGGATACCTTTACTACCTTTACTGTGACATTGAGAACTACCACCTACTTTTCCTATAGGATCTGGGGACTTTTCTGCAAAGAAATATATGAACCTATTGCCTCACACATGAGCTAAAGGCAGCATAAAACCAAGCACTAAAAACACTAGCTTTGGCTGTGCTCAGTCTCCCAAGATTTATTTCCAGGACCTCTGTCCAAAGGAAGCCTTCAAGACCCCATCTCCCCAGACATGCTCAACTTGGTTTCCTGAAGCAGCTGATGTGCTAGTAAGTTCTTCAGGCAGCTCCAGGCAAACTCAGCAGAGGGAAAAAGACTCCCTAAGCTGTAAAGGACCTACAAACATTTTAGAAATGGGTGACCAAGTTGAAGAAAGCCCAAGATACTCCCCCTTATAAAAAAGTTTATAGTATAAGCCACCTTTCCTTCGGCATGCAGGCTGCTCACTGCGTGTCCTAAGGGACCCAGACCTGCAGGACACTCAGCTTACAGAGCTGCAGGAGATGGGATAAGGCTGCAACGCAACTCAGGTACATCCAGGAGACAGAGCTGCCACGTAGCTCCGATGTCCCACCAGAAGAGGGCACTGGAGTTGGGCTGCCTATAGCACAAGCTATACAGGGCCAGGGCTGCAGCGGCCGAAGCAGAACTAGGGACTGGGCCTGAGCTTAAATGGATCTCCAGGGCCATGGGTGGAGAGGGCACGGGTGGGGGTCTCAGGTGTGGCTGCTCAGGGCAGATGGGGTTCCTGGGCGTGCTTAGGACCCTGCCGGGCACCAAGGCGCTGCCCTCGCGTAGGGATGCCTCTCCTCTGGCAATGCGGATTGTGCTCCTAATAGTCCTAGGGAGCAGGCGGCCCCTCAGGATTCATCGGCAGGTTTCTTTCTCCAATGCTGGATGTGAGCGGTTGCCACTAGAGGCCACTGTGCTGCCTGGGTGCGTGGCACCCCAAATCCCCGTGAGCTCCCCAGAACAGCCTCACATGGCTTTCCTCACATGGAAAAGCACACAGACAGTGCCTCCGGGGTGGCAGCATAATTACGGACAGAGCAGGTAAGAGATGACAATAGCCTAGTTTCTTAAATCTCAGCATTATCACGGGGGGGGGGGGGGGGGGGGGGTTAAGGCGTC
>NW_009932632.1:40663-42390 GCF_000696875.1 Nestor notabilis
GGGGGTGGTTAAGGCTTCACAAGCAGCACTCTTACCAATACTTTCCCTCCCCCAAAAATAAACAAATGAGCATCTCTGTGCAAGCACTTGTCTGTCACACCCCATGTTTAGCAGTGTGGGAGGAGGGCTGGGATAACTCACTGCTCCTCTATGGACATTTAGTTGTTTTATCTGATCTTACACGCATGCCTCAGAATAGGTTAAGTACGTAAAAAATCTTCAGTGGGTTTGGATTAAGCCCCTGAATATCTTCTTGCATCCATGTCCCCAAGCCCACCCCTGCTTCCCCAGGCTTGGGGGCTCTGCACATCTCGCCCTAGCAAAGGGAGCTGCTGGCCCCACTGTGCCACCATGGCCACCATGTGGGTCCAAACTCAGGGCTGCTGGGGCATGGCAGGGATGCCTGTGTGCAAGGCTTTGGTAGGAAGCCACCTCCAAAGTCACAAAGCCCATCAGGGACTTGGCACTGCCAGTCTGGCTCCTGGCCCTTTTGCTTAGTCTGATACTGAAATTAAATGTTTTGAGGTAGCAGCATCAACAACATCAGCTACTCATCATTGGCTAATAACACTAAGCACCCATCAGCCACAATTGCTGAGGAAACATTAATTATGGGATGCTGAACACATCTGGTAAGCAGGTACAGATGTTCATCCCACTTTTATGCAGGTCAGATACCACCCAGCTTGGTGCAGGGATTCAAGCACCCACCTCCAGCCCTGCTCACTGTGCACAGCTGCCTGCTTCAGAGGCAGCTGGTGTTGGGGACAAGGATCTGGTGATGGTTGTGATGGTGGTCCTAGACATCCTCTGCCACTCCAACCCATTGCCTTGGATGATGCCTGGACAGTGCCAGTGGGAACTTGGTCAGACACCTTGGGTGAGGGGGAATTAGCTAAGTCAGGGGTAGTGGGGACAGGCCCACGTGAGCCATTGCAGGGTGCAAGCTGCTGAGGCAGAGGGAAGGCACCACGTGCCTTCCTCCAGCAGTGTCAGCACAGTGGGGGATGACAAAGCAAAATGTGTCCAAAATGGGAAAAAGGAAGGAAACTCAGGGTTCATGGGATTGCATCATACCAGGCCAAGTGCAACTGCTTCCAGCCATGGCTCAAACGTGTAGCATCAAAACTGACTTTTACTGCCCTGCTCCAAAGATGTGGCATCAAAAAAATGCCATTTTCTGTCCTGCCTCAAAGATGGAGCATCAAAAACACTCTCCAGCAAGTACTGCTGCAGCTTCACCTCCTGTTGTATGTTAAACTTCTTGTTTCTGTCTTAGAGGCATCTGTAATAAGCTCGTTAATGCTTGCTATGCTCCTCAGGTCTTGACTTTCTGAGGGATTTTAATCTTCCCTCCTTCAAGGGGTTGCAGGTACCCAGCAGTTTCCTGCTGCTACTACATCCTGAAGGGGGTATAGCTGCTGGGGCTGGTTGTGGGCTGCTTCTCTGATACCCATGTCAAGTTTTGGGGGCCAGTGCAAGGCAGAAGCAGGTCACACCACTGTGCCACTCACAAGGACAGGCTCCCTTTGAGCCCTACCTTCTCACTATGGGAAAACAAATTCAGAAATGCAAAGGGGGCTCCGAGGACCTGCACTTGCTTCTGGCCATTGCTTTCCAGAAACCCTGTGTCACCCCAGCCAGAGCTGCCTGGTGTTGGGGTCCCCCCTGGCGCTGGCTGCTGGGGACACCCCCAGGACACCCTCCCGCTGCAGGGAGCTCCACTC
>NW_009932632.1:42421-43559 GCF_000696875.1 Nestor notabilis
GCTGCCTCCTCCACCAAGCCCAGCCCTGCCCGTGGTGCCGAACAAGCAGCCTTTGTTTCATGGGGGAGTGTGTGACCCCATGGATCAGAGCCTGCAGCCAGCTGGCCCTAAGGAGTTTGCAGGAGACCTTTGCCCAGGAGCATGCCCTTAATCCACACACACACGCACAGCACCTGTCATTTTAGAGCTGCAATGCTAAAAATTAAAGAGATTTAGCTCATTGAGAGAGGTATTTTTCATTCAGCGGTGGTGCTGCAGGGAGGGAAGATTGGCGGGTATTTAGCTGCTAACAGACATCTGCATTGGCAGTGTCCAAGCAGTCTGGATTATTGACTCCTGGCTGCAGCAGGAGAAGACGCTGGAGGCTGCAGGATCCGGGCACAGCTGCAGTGTCCACCAGGGATGCTCCCACACCTACCTCCATGCAACCTATGAGCACTTTTGCCTGCCAGCACAGGGCAAAGCATCTTCACATTTTTGACCATAGCCCTGACCCTAAGCCACCCTGGTTGCAGAGCTACTTGGGAAACACTCAGGGGTTCACAGCCAGAGAGACAGAGATGCCAAATCCCATGCTGCAGATAATTATTAACAGGGTGTTCTGCATGCAAAAGCTCAGATAGAGGGTGCGCAAACCCGCAGACTGTGTTTGCCAAGGTGCTTAACCGTGGGTTCAAGATCTTAACTCCAGGCAGGCACGTTGGAAAGTGCTGGCTGCGGCGGCAAGTGAAGCTGGAGTTTAGGAGTAAAGCGACAATAAATAGGACAATAAATTTACAGCGTTCATGAGCATATATTCACACAGCAGCAGCTGCCCCAGAGGTCGGGACTGATTCACCAAATCAATTGAAGTTGGGTGGTTGCTCCCGCTCCAAGGAACACACTGCAACTTTAAGCCAATCCTTGGGTCACCGTGGGATGCTGACCCTCGTCTTCCTGAGCCCACCCTCCTCCCAGGACCAGAAGGCTCAATTGCTTTGGTGGTTTGTCACATTGTACATGTGATCACATAAATGATAGTCTTCTCAGGGCAGCTTCAGCTGAAAATTAAAAGGAAATAATTAAATGGCATCTAGTGCTGGCAAAGAAAATGAGATGGATGACGTGCTTGGATGTGGCTGGGGGCACACTTTCAGCT
>NW_009932632.1:43590-46538 GCF_000696875.1 Nestor notabilis
GAAGCCCCACCGGTGAGCCGATACTTCCCCTCCCTGCCCCAGTGCGGCTTGCATGGTCCTGGGGGCTACGGCAGGGATTGCTCAAGTCAGGCGACAAGGTGAGTTGGGTCCTAGTGTTCTCTATCACATCCTGGCGTGGGAGGCGATGACTTGATGCCATTGTTGCCACTTACCACCCCATCCCGTCAGCCGCCAGTCACGCTGCCTGCTGCCAGCGCCTGCCAGGGTTGTTGTTGTTGTCCATCCCCACCAATTTCAGCCTGCTGCAAAATAACTTGGGTGAAGCAAACACCATGAGATCCCTGCCCCGGGGGGCAAACAGGGCTGGCAGACAGGGTGAGGCAGGTCCCCTCCTTCCCAGGGTGGCTGCAAGCATGTCCGCAGCCAGTCGCAGGGGGGGATGGGCCAGGGGATGCAGAAGGATGTCCAGTGCTGAGCAGGACCAGGCACGGATAGGTGGCATGGGGGTGACGGGGATTTGGGCAGGGCCACAGAGTGCGTGGGACATGGGGACGGGCAATGACGAGTTTGGCAGCAGCCCAGCAAGGCAAGGTGGTGCAAAAGTAAACTCTAGTGAAGGCACCAGGGCAGCTTGCAGGCTTGAAGACTGTAAGGATTTTGTTGCATAAAGCCTGTTTTTATTTAATAGCTAGGAGAAAGTGGGGAAGAGCAGGATCTGATGGAGAAGGTCCACTGGGGTGAAAGCACCCCACACGCAAAAGCTGCTGCAAACAGCTTTGATGGGGATGCAGCCACATTCAGGGCTCCTGCCCATCATGCCACCCAGACATGCCACCCAACCGCTGACAAGCCACCCTCACCCACCACCGGGACCAGGATTTGCAGCACGAGAGATACCAAGGGAACAATTATCACCCAGTCTAAGCCTTTTGCAGCTCCACTTTGTGTCTCCCCAAGGTCGCTTCAGCCCATGCTGGCATGCAAAAAATGTTTAAGCAGGCAGCTGGCCAGCTCTGCCTCCAAACCAGCTCAGACAGTCCCAATCCAATCCAGTCGGCACTGACGGACTGGGAATCGCCACTGCCGTGATGCCCAGGACATCTACCCCAGTGCCCACAGCACTGGGACATGGCTGCCAGGGCCTGGATGAGTCCCTTTGTCTGCTCAGTGTAACCCCTCTCCTGCTCCCAGGTTTCCTATCAGCTGGAATTGCTACTAAAGCACCTTCAGGTTTGGTTTTGCAGGTGTCACCCACTAAAATGGTGTAATTTGGGACATGCCGGTGCCACTGGAAAACACTCTTGCCTTGTGAACTGTATGTCACTTTAGGAAATAGCATTGAGAGTGGGTGAGGTGCTGGCACCACGCTGGGAAAAACTTACCACTGCTTCGCTTGGGGGCTCCAGTCTGGTAAATCAGGCTCTAATTCTGCCAATTAGCTGCATCCAGCAGGTTCATGCTGCACCGGGATGAGACCTTGAGTCGGAGTCACGGTGTTTGCAACCAGACCTGCCCAGGCTTGTGCACTTGTACGCCCTGCTCGGGTCAGACCGAGCAGAATAGTTTTCTTTTGTCCTTGAGTAACGAGCTGCAAAATCCCAAATCTTTCTGAGTTTGAAAAATTCATACAGCTTTGCGTTTGACACCTCTTGGACAAAAAATAACAGGCATTTCTGAACTGAAGCTTTCTTTGCCCTTTAGGTCATTGCAGTTAAGGGCATTGGCTACCACTGTGATAAATAATAAATTAAAAAAAAGTCAAGGAAAGGGTGAAGGCAAACTCATGGACATATGTAAGGAGAAAGAGGCCACTGTATCATCCTTGCCAGAGTGCTGACAGACTGCAGATGGGAGAGCAGCTAGAGCTTTGAAGCCAAGCAGCATCAGGTCGCTGTCCCAGCAGCAGAGGGCAGGTGGGACACCCCAGCATCACTGCGGAGCGGACTCCAGTCTCCCAGGGCTGTGACTAGGGTGCTCCTCCCTGCGGGAGCCATTAGGGCTGAGTCATTCAACCTCCCCTTGGGAATCCTCTCCAGCAGGGACCAAGGTTGCAAAAGCATGGCCCACTCCCAGGGGTGCGTCACCCCACGCCTACAGCCATGGCTGAAGGGAACAGTGTGCCGGCTTACCTCCCAGAGCCAGGGGGATGAGGGGAGCTGGGCAGACAAGCTAGCAAGTGAAGGAGTTCATCTACAGGTCCAAAAATAGGAGCAAGGAGGGATAGGTCTCTTGGCCATGTCTTGCAGATCTCTACCTGCTCCAGACACCCCAGCCACAGCACTCTGGGTCCTGCTCCACAAACAAGGGAAAACGTGTAAAAATCCCCAAGCCCAGGCTCATGCCAGTCTATCTTTGAAGATAACACAGTGCAACTCTCACAGTCACAGCCTATAAATACCCAGACATGCACCTAGATCCTGGTTAAACACCCCTGCTGCACCTCTCAAGACCTTGTCATCAGGGCAAACATCCCACAGAGGTGCTGAGAGAACCTGAGTCCTGCCTCCTTGCTGGGGCCACTGCTCCCCTGGCACACAGGTGTCAGCTCCAAAACAACTGGTGCCAAGGGCTGGTACCAAATTAAACAATATGGGGATAAGCCTCCTGGTCCCTTTCCATCCTGCAAGCACCCAGGAGAGGATCAGTATTGTAACATTCCCTGACGCAGCCCTGTCCTCCTTTTCATGGTGTCCAAGCTTACCAGTGTGATGGACACGTAAGTCAGAGAAGCAAGTCTAAAAGCAGCAACCCTCTTGTATCAATCAGTATGAGCGCAGCTCTGGACGCAGGCACAAGCCCTGCTACCATTAAGCCCAAGCAAAGGCTCGCCCTTGATTCCTTGGAATTAAAAAAACAGGCACAGACTAGGTCCAAACCGCTTGACGCTGCTGAAAAACTTTTCTCTGCACTACATGGTGGTACGGGGCCAGCATGGCATGCCGTTTTCACCAGCCGATCCCTACACCCTGGCTCCTGCTCTGCACCCA
>NW_009932632.1:46553-47708 GCF_000696875.1 Nestor notabilis
CCCCGGGGGGGACCTGCCATAGGTGCCTCAGCCCGGAGGCCAGGTGTGTGTTACCCAGCCAGCTACTGTTTCCTGACCACATCAATGAGAAGGGAGGAGGGCTGGTACCTCGTGGGTTCCAGAAGAGCCTGAAAGGGTGCAGGGGAGCCCCAAGCCTGGCGTCAGGACTATCCTTTTTGTCTGCAAAGCACATTTGCAAGGGGGTTCAGAGCCCTTGGGGAGAATGGGTCTGCTTGGGTGGGAAAGCGGTTGGGTTAGTTTATGCCTGACCCACTCCTGCCCACCGACACTCAGCGCCAGGGTTGCCTGTACCCAAGGGAACAAGAGAATACCCCCGAGCTGGAGCCTGTGGCAGCAGCAGTGCCTCTGGGGTCAGGCTACAGATGCTGGGGACCAGTCACTCCTTGGCCCTTTGCCCAAGAAGAACCACACCGGGTTTTGCTGAGTCACGCAGCGCCGCAGGGCCACAGTTTTGCTGACTCAGGGTCAGTGGCACTCACTCTGACCACGTGCCCGCAGGGGCAGGAGGGAAGCGGGGGCTGGCCGAAATAACAGGACCCAGCAGGCTCAATCAATGCCTCCAGCCTTCACTCCGGAAAACCTCATCCCGTTATGTGCTGCTTCCCATGGGGAGGCCGCTTGCTTCCTGATAGCACCAGCTTGACCAAGGCATTTGGTGAGCTAGTGAGAGGAGATGCAGCCTAGGTCAGAAGCGTCCCCTACAAACACTCAGCACAGATTGCAGGCAGGGGGTGGCAGGCACAGGCCCAGGGCAGCAGGATGCTGTGTGAAGCCACAGGAGGATGGAAGAGGCTCAGGGAAGGAGGGTGGGGAGGAGGCGGCACAAGCTAGGTGCCAGTGGCATGACCCAGCAATTTTCCAGAAGTTTCATGAACGTGAAAGAGGCAGGCGAGGGACCGGGATCCCACCACGAAGCCATGGGTACTCCACTCCAGCAGTGCCCAGCTCATCCCAGGGGCTGCTGCTCTCCCATCCCTAGGGCCAAGCACAGGCAGGAGCAGAACACAAACACCCGTAGCCCTCAGGACTTGGAAGCCAAAGTGCCTGTAAATCTGATTTTATTTCTTTTTCCTTTTTCTTTAGCTGGTCTTGTGGCTCTGTACGAACTTGGTCAGGAAGAACTGGGCAAAGATT
>NW_009932632.1:47819-48036 GCF_000696875.1 Nestor notabilis
AGCTCTGCCTTGACACCCCGGTGGTGGCAAAGAGCCCACCCTGGTGCTCCCCGATGCTCAACTCTGCATTCTGAGGTTGGAATGTAGCTTGGCACCCCTCTGGCCCCTCCCAAACAAGGTTATACCCATCTCCTTCAAAATACCCCAGACTAAAGAGATGATTCCCCCACAGCTGGGGGTCAGGGAGAAGCATGGGGCTGGGGAGCTGACACTGCCC
>NW_009932632.1:48190-48423 GCF_000696875.1 Nestor notabilis
GGGCGGGCACCTGACCCGCCCCCCCTCGCCAAGGGGTGCAGACATCCCTGCCAGCCTGGCTGCATGTCACCCACTGGTGACAGCGGGAGATGCCTGAGGTCCATGGGCTTGTAGCGAGCTGAGCCATCACCATGCCCGGCTGGGGAGGGGCGGGGGAGAGAGAAAAGCCAGAAAACACGTAATGAACACAATAAACCAGAACCAACTAAATGCACTGGCAAAAAGGAAGTTAA
>NW_009932633.1:0-412 GCF_000696875.1 Nestor notabilis
GTTTTCTCTCCTGGCTGTTCGGCTGTGGAGCAGGAACAGGACGTTCGTGCTCAACGTGTTGTGCTCGGCCCAGCCTGGGCGGGCCATCGTGGAAGAAGCATACAATTGGACTTTTAGGTGGGAAAGCAAGGAGCGAGCCCAAAGTGAGTGGCACTGTTGCGGAGCTCTCCATGTGCTAAAGAGGCCCAGGTGACGTTTTTGCTCCTGGCTCTTCGGCTGTGGGATTAGGAGCCGGACGTTCGTGCTCAATTCGTCGGGCTCTGCCCAGCCTCGAGTGGGCATGCTTGAAGAAGCATGCAATTGGACTTTTAGGTTGGAAAGCGAAGAGCGAGCCCAATGCAAGTGGCACCGTTGCGGAGCTCTCCATGTGCTAAAGAGGCCCAGGTGCTGTTTTGTGTCCTGGCTCTTCGGC
>NW_009932634.1:0-10858 GCF_000696875.1 Nestor notabilis
CAACTCCTCCGCCAGGCACAGATGGTTTTCCAGAGAAGGCCACCGGAGGCATCTCCAGATGAGGACAGCTTAGACTGCCTGTCTTGGTAGGGATGCGTGTCACCAGGTGTGGACGGGTGTGTATGTCCACCCTGTATGGTTGTGACACGTTTCTCCATGTCAGGTCGAACCCTGGCATTGGCAGTTCGGAGGATTTTCTCATGGCAATGCTGCAGGTGCCAAGGGGGCACACGCTTAGTCCAGATGAGGCAAAGCTGCTCATGAACCAGACAGTACAACAGGTCCAAGATGCTCTGAGCATCCCAGATGATGTTGCACGGCACCTCCTCATGCACTGCAGGTGGAATGTGGATTTCCTGATCCAGTGCTATATGGAGAACTGTGAGACCCTCCTTATCTCCTCGGGGCTGCAAGTGAAGGATGCCCAGCCCCCTCCAAGCCCAGGGACCCACTGCCCCGTCTGTGTGAATCAGCTGTGTCCTACTGAAAAGCCGCCAACCCTCTGCTGCATGCACTACTGTTGCAAGGTGAAGATCCTGGAGTCTTTGGCTCCTGTAACTTCGTGGGGCATTGCTGCTGCCTAGTTAGAGCAGCTGTCCTTTGTCTGAAGCTGTTACCAGATGGCTTTCACAGAGCTCATACTTTCTCTTTTCTCAGCTCCCTTTAGTGGTGATTGTTCAATTCTGGGTTAGTCTGTTCCCAGTCTTGTGCTTTTGGGTACTTACCCATGGTTTGTGGTGGTTTTGTGCACTGTCTGCTGGGGGGTTGGGCTTCAGGGTCACACGACCCAGGTGATGCAGCTCCTCTTTAGCTCTGATTTCTCCTCTTCTGCCTTTACAGCCCTGTTGGAGTGAGTATCTCACAACTCGCATTGAACAGAATATGGTTGTCAACTGCACGTGTCCCATATCTGACTGCCATGCACAGCCAACTACAGCTTTCATTTGTTCCATCGTTTCCTCGGAGGAGATTATAGCCAAGGTGAAGTAGGTTACTGGGTGTCGAAGCTCTGTTTTGTTTTTGTGAGCACAAACATAATCTTGCTGCTGCTTTTCCCCTTCCTGCTACTAAGACTGGCAGTGTGATAGTTGAGGCAGACCAGATTTCTGCCCAGTAGTGTCAGTTGTCTCTGATCATGGTCATTACCAACTACTCAAGAAAGCATAACATCAGCAAAAGAGCCCAGTGGTATTTTCTCTAAACGTGTCCCAAGCAAAAAACATTTCAGTGCATCATTAGTTAAGGACCAGGTGAGAGCTATGGTAGCAGTTCATGTCAAGTATCCTCTGCTGCTGTGCTAGAAGCAGTTGTTAAATCTAGGACAAATGAAGAGAAAACACTTGAGCAATTTCATTTTATTGCTGCAACAATGGCCCTAATGTCCTTCCTGTTCCAACAGTCCTGGCTTTGAGCACCTCAGGTTTTTGTGAAGATGACAGAAGTTACCACATCAGACTTAATCTCCACCCTAAGTCTGTGTGGGTTTACAGGTGACTGTAAACTGAGCTTCCTGAGCTCTGCTTGCCTTAGTCCTCAGTCAGCATGGGGCAGCAGGAGCAGCTTGGTTTGAGGCAGAAGCTATTTTTTCTCCCTATGCTTTCAGTTTTTAGTTATTAGAGCTGACTGCCCTCCCCATCTAATGACAGAGCTGTGGCTGTTGCATGACAGACTATTTTTGTTAATGGTTGGACAGAATGGGTGTCTCGTCTGTTTTCCATTGCTCTGTTTTTTGACAGGTCTATACCAGCAATTGCTTCTCCAAAAATATTCCCCTCCTCTTCCAGCTCGTTACTGTTGTTATGATCCTGTATGAGCAGTTATACAGAGCAATGAGCAGTAGTCATAAAGACTGCTCTATCTTAAAATTTTTCTTTAAGCTTGCAAACTGGCAACCAAAATGATCAAGACTACAGAAGACCATTTCCCTCCATTTGTCTTATATATCTTGTTTTTTATAAGAAGTGCTTGGAAAATTAGCATATAGAGAATGTATCTGGGCAGCTAGTTCTAACTGGCTTTGCAAATCCTGTAGTCACACCCATCTGAGAGCAGGACTTGATATCCTGTAGCTGTGGCTATTTTATAAAGAATAGATTATTGCAGATGATTTTAACAAGCTGATGTGATGCTCTCACTGAAATGTTACCAGTTTCCCTTATTGCTCAGTACGTGGTAAGTAACGCCGGAGTGTTAATGTCTCCTGCAGAGTCACATATACAGTCACAGAATAATTTAGGTTGCCATGATCTCTGGAAATCTCTGGTCCAACCCTGTGGTCAGCATAGCCAGATTATTTCTGACATTAAAACATATTGCTTCAGATTCAGTCTTCTCTGCATCTTACAATTTGGGTAGCTCTTGGCAGTGGTAAGATCCCCCTTCTCCCCATGCTGAACAAAACCAGCTCTCTCAACTTCCCCATATACATCCTGTCCTCCAGCCCCTGACTGTCTTGGTGGCCTGTGGACAACATTTTCTCTAATCTGTTAATATCTGTCTTGTACATGGGAGCACAAACTGTTCCCAGTATCCAATGGTATCACCAGTGTCAAACAGCTGTGAGAAATCCCTTCCCTTGCCTGCTGGCTGCAGTCTTGGTAATACAAGAGTATTCAAGTTTAAACTTTTAATGTTTATATTTCTACAAAACATAAACCCTCCCATGTTTCTGAAAGAGGTTTTCTCTCCACCTGGTTTTCCTCAAGTTCCTTGAGAGTCTGTTCTTCAGAGGTAGTCTTCTGTTCTGCCCCCATGGGTTCTTTGCTGGGAATGCATAGGCTCCATACCTGGATTTGGGGCTTTGGACACCAGCGGGTGCAAAGAACTCTAAGATCTGTTGGTTAGTGTCATGTGGCATTTGGCAACTTCTTGATTGTACCTGGCTAGTTTTCTTCCCAGACCTTCACTGGACACTCGTTCCCTCTCCCTTTAGGGTTCTTGAGAGCAGCTCTTTCTCTTACTGTTTCAGTAGGAATTCTAAGTCTGCTTCAGCAGTTACATCTCTCTCTCCTCCTCACTAGGAAAACAGGACAGCACAAAACTCCAGAGATTGTGAAATTCAGCTTCTATGAAAGCTGTGATTTAGTGCTGTCTGCTGACTCAAGTACCTGTGTATCACTCTGGGTACCTGTGTTTGGGCAGAAATTACAACATTGCCTGTCAACAGGGTGACAGACACAGATAATTGACGCTGAGAAGAATGAAGTGGCTTTATTGAGACTTTGCCTCCACCAGTCATTTTGCCATGACAGTGGCTAAAATCCTTGCAGCCTGAATCTCTGGTTTAGGTTGCCTGAGAGAGAGCATGAATAACAGGGAATAAATGAGAGAGAAGAATGAATGAGAGGCCTTTCTGAGCTCTTCAGTGCTTGGGGCTTGCACCTTTTCTCTCTAGTGCTTGTTTTGACCTGTATTGTCTTTTCTGTGCCTGGTAGCTTTAAAGCAGCTCTCCAGGAATGCAAAAATATCTGCAGGAGGGCTGTGAAGACTACAGGATTTCTTCTGAACAACAAGTAGCTTTGTGTATGTTTGCACAGTCCTTACACTACAGCAACTGAATACAGAAAACTAAGCAACTATGTGCAGTATGGTTGCATCCCTGGGTCCCTACCCGAATGGTCTTTTGTTGATAATCAGTTTGCCTTGTCCTCTGAAGTAACATCTAGAGGTTGTGGTCAAAGCGAGTCTCCTTCCCCTTTTCATGTTGTGTAACTAAGCAAAAGTCTGCTGAGGAACTTAAAAGTCAGAAAAAAATAAAAAGAGAGGTAGAGGAAGGTGATCCTTACCCTCTACCCAGTGCTGGTGAGATCACACCTGGAGTACTGTGTCCATTTCTGGGCTCACCAGTACAAGACAGACGTAGTGGGGATATTCCAGCAAAAGACTACAAAGGCGATTTAGTTTTTGGAATATCTCTAAGAAAAGCTGAGAGAGCTGGATTTGTTTAGCCTGGAGAAGAGAAGGCTCTTGTTGACATGTGTAAATACGTAGATGGGGTTAAGGAACCAGATTCTTCTTGGTGATATCCAGTGAAAGGATAAGAGGCATTGGGCACTGATTTAAATATAAGGAATTCCTTCTAAACATAAGAAAACCTTTTCTTCTCAATAGTGAGGGTAGTGGGATGTTGGAAAAGGTTGGTCAGAGAGGCCTGTAGTCTCTATCCTTGGGTATGTTCAAAACCCAGCTGAGCAACCCTACTTTGAGTTGGAGGAGTTGGACTAGTTTTTTACCTCCAGAAGTGCCTTCCAACCTCAGCTATTCTGTGGCATGAA
Organism: Nestor notabilis; assembly: GCF_000696875.1. Lineage (NCBI taxonomy): Eukaryota > Metazoa > Chordata > Aves > Psittaciformes > Psittacidae > Nestor > Nestor notabilis. Next base: position 4,275 of record NW_009932634.1, read on the forward strand.
ACAGCCTCCAGTTATGACACGAGGGGTGGGGTATTTACACAAAGGGAATGAAAGAGTAAACTAACTTAGTGCTTTTTTGTTGTGAGCAGTTTTTCAGTCAGCTGTAGCGTGCAGAGGCACCAGACCCCAGTTTTAAGGTCTAACTGTGCAGCTTCTCTGCCTTAAATCTCCTTCCTGACTTCTTATTACAGTATGAAAAAGCCCTCCTCAGAGGCTATGTTGAGTGCTGCTCCAACCTGACATGGTGCACCAACCCTCAGGGCTGTGATCAGATCCTCCTTAAGGATGGATTTGGCTATGGGGCAGCCTGTTCCAAGTGCTCCTGGATATCCTGCTTCAACTGCAACTTCCCAGAGGTGAGGCTAAGCTGAGTCAGGGGCAGTACTGCCTTGGGTTTGGCACACACCATTCTGCTTCTGTGTGGTTGACTGTCTTTCTCTTTCAGGCCCATTATCCTGCGAGCTGCAGCCACATGTCTCAGTGGGTGGATGATGATGGGTACTATGAGGGAATGACAAGTGAAGCCCAAAGCAAACATCTGGCTAAGCTCATTTCAAAGCACTGCCCAAGCTGCCAGGCTCAGATAGAGAAAAATGAAGGCTGCCTGCAGTGAGTATCAATTTTTGTTTGCTAATGGAGACAGGAGAGGACATAGAGTTAGGTCCATTGTGCTTTTTTCTTTTTTTTTCCTGGGTTGTGGAGTAAGAGTTGTAGCAGGTCTTTTTTATAGCTTTATAAGAATGAGTCATTGCTTTTAATTCCTATGAAAAGCAGAATGTTCCCCAGCATTCAGATTTAAATCCATTGATAGCTCTGAAGTAGAACCAAAACTTGTTTTGCAGTAACTTTTTTATAACACACACTCGTCTGCTCTCAGAAGCTGCTATAGACATACAGAGCTGCAGGTTAGATGAGTGGATAGCTCAGCACTATTTTTTTTCTTTCATACTCACGTATTCCCATAACCTTAAGCACTTTTCTTTTGATGCTTCTCTTGAATTGGCTTGTATCTCCGGCAGCTTTTTACATGACAGAGGAGTGACATCCAGCTTTGAAGCCAGTGCTTAGGAGTTGCCATTTGTTTCTTTCTTGCACTGGCACAGCACTTAGTGCCCAGTTGTGATTTGTCCTCACATGTTTTGTGTGGCCCTGGGGCTGTGCGGTGCCTTTCTGCACTGTGGAGTGCTGCATTACTGAGGGAAGAGGTGAGGTGCTCATGTGCATCTTGCTTCAAACTGTGGAATGCTTAGTTCACCCTTCAATTACTTGGTAAGTTTGTAGTGTGAGATCATGCTGCCAGTTTACCCAGCTCATTTTTGAACAGAAAAACTAGTTTTAAGAATCACCTACTTCCAAAAAAGGCTTTAAAAAAATGCATGCAAGGAAATGAATTAGTATGTGAAATGAGTACTAAGTGAATGGGAATGAGTGGGTTGCACACTCAAACACTGTGGTGTAGGGGAGCACTGGGAGAAGCTGTCTGCAGGTGGCTGTTAGGACTGAGTGATTCCCATTGTTCTTCTCCTACTATGCAGTATGACATGTGCAAAGTGTAATCATGGCTTTTGTTGGCGTTGCCTCAAGCCCTGGAGGCCGACTCATAAGGATTATTACAACTGCTCTGCTATGGTGAGTGGTTTGCTGTATCCCATTGGTTCATGCTTGTGTTCAGGTGCACCTGGCCTCTCAGGGAGAGGGTGAGGATCTTCGCTTGTTCCCTTTACTCTGGACTTTGTGGACTGGCCAGTAATATTGATAGTATTGTCAAAGTCTGTATGCATGGTGGCCATTTCCAGGCAACCCTGGCACTTGCGGGAAATTGCTACACATTACTTGTACCTTTCCTTTCAGGTGAGTAAAGCAGCTTGGCAGGAGAAGCGTTTTCAGGATTACAATGAGAGATGCACTTTTCATCATCATGCAAGGGTAAGGCCTCCTCCTTCTTTTGCAGATACTGACTCTTTATCCATAGCCTTGGTGAGCAGGACACTTTCTGTTGTGTCTCAATATATGTCACCTGAAGCTGAGAAGCAGGCTTCAGATCCAGGTGGGAAAACCTAGTAATTTCACCCTTGCTCTGACATAAGGGGTGCTTCTTGGCCTGCTTTCTTCTGCCAAGTCTGTTGTGGAAACTGAACACTAACTTGGGGTGGTGATGTGCTGAAACTGATGCAGTACTTGGAAGCAATGACAACCAAAGGACTGAAGGCTGAATCCTGTCCAGAGCTGAGATACTGTGAAAGGCTGAAGTGACAGCATAGTAGAGGTGTCGTAGATAGAGGCAGTAAATGCTGTTCTGCTGCCTGCATCTTCTGGAATGGCACTTCAGGATGCTTGGCAATTACCTGTGTGTAAGGTGCTATTTTTTCAGTGGAGCTGAACACTGACTTTTTTCCCCCTCCTTTGGTTATTGCAGGAATTTGCCATGAATCTGAGGAACAGCATTTTTTCCATCAGAGAGATGCCAAAAATTAGGACTTTGACCTTTGTTCTTGATGCCTGCAAAGTGCTAGAACAGGCACGGAAGGTAAGGTTGCTGAGGCTTGGGTCTAATTATAAGGTGTATTTTATGCCTTTTTTAAAGTGAGAAGTTTTTTAAAGTGAGAAGACACCAACCTTGCTCTACTCAACAAGGGGAGACAGAAAGAGCTTGAGGGGAGGAACAGCAGCATGACAGGGAGGAGCTCATGTCTGCCTTTCCCTGTTCTGAGTTGGGCTCTCTCTGCAGTGTTTGTCACAGTAAGGTCATAGGATTTGGAGCTTAGCTCAAGTTGACACCATGGAGTTGGCGAAAGAGTGGATATTTAGGTTTTTCATATACTGGCTTTGGACCATTCCAGTTCGAAATGCCCCAGTGGTGGTTCTTCATGCTGTGTTAACGTTAGTCCCTCTTGATGCTCATGTTATTATTTTCCTTTCTTAGCTTAATTTCATGAGCCATAGGTGTTTTGGGAGCACCGAGTTACCTATTGCATGACCTGATAGTGACATTATGAAGGATTTGCAGTGCAGCCACTGGATGTGTGCAGTAAGCCTGTGACAGCATAGGCCTGCACTGTCTTCTGTGCCCTGAAAAATAGGAAGGAGGTGGGAATTGCCTTTGAGATATTGCCTTTGCAATATATACCTCCTTTGTGCAGGCAAACTTGATTTTGAGAGGTGCATGTGTTACAAGGGTGTCTGACCATGTTTTGTCTTTTCAGTACGGTAGCCCCTGTGTTTGCCAGGATACATATCAATGTTGTTTGCTGCTGCTGGCTTTTCTGGCCCATTTCTTTAAATGGAAACAGTGGTCTTGTTTCTTGCTGGGTGCGTGGATGGTTTTAGAGGTCATTCATTCCCAGTAGGAGTTTGTCACTTGTTGAAATGAACCTTTGTGCTCTTGGTGCTTGCACCATGCCTGCTTTTCTTTGGCCTCAGTTCTCTCAGTTCAATGCCACATGAGTTCAACCTGGGCTGCCCAGCAACATGTAGATTCTGCATCCTGGTTGTTTTGACTCTGCCTCCTGGTCAGTCACACTTGTTAGGCATTTACAGTCTGTGTTCTTGTGATGATTTGCAGGTGGGAACAATCAGTTATTTCAGACTTCAGTACAAAATAATTACACATTCATTTCCAATCCTACCAGTAGCTCCAGGTAGCCTGGCATTGCTGTTACTTGGCATAATGGTTCATTGGGCTATTGCCACAGACCAGAAGTGCTGCCAGGCTTCTATCAGCCACTGATATGTAAATGAAGTCTGGGGGGGTTTGATGTGACTTTCTTGTTGCCCTCTCTGAAGCTGATCATCAAGCTTACAGCATGATCTGTGCTGCTCCAGGTGCTGGCCTACTCCTGTGTGTACAGCTACTACAACCAGGACACCGAGAGCATGGATATTGTGAAAGAGCAGACTGAGAGCCTAGAGCTGCACACTAACGCTCTGCAGATCCTTCTGGGTAAGTCCCACAGTCTCTCAGTAGAGGCTAGCATTCCCAGCTGCATGGTTCAAATTGTGGCAGCACTGTGTTAGTGATAGCACACACTGTATGTGTACAGGATTCCTACATAGCTGTGACTGGCTTATAATCAGAGCCAAGGGACTCTGTCTCTGCTTAAGAGTGTGGGAAGCAGCATGACTTTGTTGGCCTTGAATTGCAGAGGAAACCTTGCTGCAGTACCAGGACCTGGCCTCTTCTCTTCAGCTCCTGAAAGCAGAGCATTTCAAGGCTGGTTTGGAGTTGGTACACCAGATCAAGGAGCGTCTCTTTGCAATTCTCTGGCACTCCACACAGGTGAAGTCCACATGCCCTTTAGTGGCTTGTGCTCTGGTCTAGTTGGATCTTCGTCAAACCTAGAAAGGGACTTAGTCAGCTGAGGGCATGGACTGTCAGTGCTGCGTGTATGTAGGAAGGGCTTTGCAGCACAAAATACACCCCAAATTGCATATTGTCTCTCTTGCGTCTGTTCTTCCGTGCTAGCAGGATTTCCATGTTGGGCTCCAGACTTCATCAGATCCTGGTCAGAGAAAGGTGAAACTCTCAAATGTGCCTTCTTCAGCCCCTGCCTGTGTAGGGTGAGTTTTCTTAGCGGGGTAACAAGGAAAGGTGGAAAGTTGCCCTCCCTGGACTCTCTTGGGTTTCTGTGGAGAGTCACACGTTTTCTTCAGGAGTGTATGAGAGATCTAGGAAGTGCCTAGATGAGAAAACCAAGAATAAGAACATACATGGGGGCAGATGTAAGGGTCTGACAATATTTTTTAGGAAGGGAACAGAGAAGTGACACAGCTATAAAATAGTGTGTCGAGAGGTGAAATGGATGGTTGTTTCCCTGTCCTGGAGTACTGAGCTGGCAGGTGTTAAGATTGGAAGGTGATGAGTTTGAAACAAAGTGCATTCCTGTACGACATGCTGTTTAAACCAAGAAACGCAACTGGCACCTGCCATCCCAGTGTGACCAATCCCCTCTGAGAGCTGCTGTCCTTCCAGGAGCTGAGCAGGGTTGCAAGAAAGAATGTGTGACAACTGAGTCAAGAGACACTCTTGTTTCAGAGCAGGGTTTCTGGTCTCCTTGGGCTGAGAGACCTGAGCTGGTGGCAGACTGCAGCTTGTTGGCCCAGTCACAGGTGGCTCTCTGACACAGCCCTGTTCTGCATACATAGATAAGGCTATTTAATCACCACCTTATAGGTGCATCTGTGTGGCTGCTGTGTGCCTGAGGCAAGGCTTTGGATTGGGATGCTGAGGTGGTGTAGGGAGGATGAGGGTGGTGTGGGGCTGGATTGTGGTTGCTGCTCACAGCTGGGGCTCTGGTCTGATGCTGTTCTCATCAACAGGCCAAAGTGTACCATCTTATGTGATGACTCCAACAAAGATGAAGGTGACAAAGAGGTTGAGTATGAGGAGTATGAAGATGAGGAAGACTATGATGATGATGATGACCTTGATGAAGACAACTTTCTGTTCGGTGATGAATCGGATAACCTTGATTGTGACTCCTACTTTGATGATGATGCCTATGACTAGAAGCCACCCAGCCTGGGCCTCTGCCTCTACCCTGTCTCAACCTGTTTGTATTAGTGTCTTTCCTCAAGGACAGGAACTCTCAGGTGGAACCAAAAAACATTTCCTCTGAGGGTTACTTGTTTGATGATGTGCAGAAACATTGCTCTGGACAGACAGGCTGTTGTTGTGGCCACCTCTCTCAGAAAGATGTCTCCTTGCCTTTCTCCCTTGTCTCAGTTTCTGCCCATAGCTATCTAATTGAGTTAGAAGGCCACAGCTGCATTGTGAGGATTGCTTGCTTCCTGCTAAAGGAATGTTCTTGTGTCCTGGGGAGTGCTTTCCCCAAGGACTAGGCACAGGTGAGTGTGGCACGTTGTCCTAGTATCACACTGTCTAATCCAGCTGGTGTCTAGGAATACTGTAAAGCAATGTGTTTACACTTAAGTCAAAGCTTCCCATCTGGAGTTGGTGGGATTCCCTCCAGAGCCACAATGAATGAGGTTCAGTGCATTCCTCTCGTTGATGAGGACAGCTTTTTTGCCATTTATGGGAGGACTTGCCTTCCCTGCTGTGAAGCAGGATGGGCTGCTATGAGTGGCACAAGTTTGCAGGACTGTTTTTAAGTGTATAAATACATGCACGCACACACGTATCAAATCATATATATATATATATATATGCAGAGGTTGTTCAGATAATACTTTGTAAAAAAGAAAACCCTGAGGAACAAGGGTTGAGAAAAGTTCAGTTTAAAAAAAGAAACAATTTTCTTCTAAGAAAAGCCTCCCTGTTATCTGTGGGGAACATGAGTGTGAAGGGAGAGCAGCGTATTCTCAGGAGGACGTGACCTGGATGTGCTCATCCCGGGAGTTACGTGTGAAATTGGTGTGGGTTTGGGATCCTTGCCCAGGCCATGCAGTCTGCCCTGCACAGTGGCTTTTCCTTCCTAGGCAGTTCAGGGAACAGAGGTATGAGGAACAATGGGGAAGAGGGCTGGTAGCGTTGCCCTGTGTCTAGGCTGCGTGGGACACGGGCAGCCTGGAGAATTTAAGACAAGGCAGGGCCAGAACAGCACGGGCCTGGTTTATGGTATAGAGGC
>NW_009932635.1:0-507 GCF_000696875.1 Nestor notabilis
GGCTGGGCCCGGCTCCCCCCGCAGCCCGCCAGCGTGGCGCTGCGCAAGCAGCAGGAGGAGGAGGAGAGCAAGAGGCCCAAAGCGCTGAGCGACAGCTACGAGCTCTCCACCGACCTGCAGGACAAGAAGGTACCGGGGGGGGCACATGGGGCCAGAGACACACAAGGAACATGGGGGGGCACCAGGTGGGGGGGTCCCTGACCTTGAGTGATGGTCACAAGCATCACGCGATGGTCACCAACCCCATGCGATGGTCTCCAGCCCTGTATGATGGCCTCACCATGGCCTTCTCCTACCCTGTCCTCTCCCTGTCCCCATCCCCATTCTCTTTATGCCACATCCATGTCCCCATCCCCATCTCCATGTCCCCATCCATGTTCCCACCTCCATCTCTCCCTGTTCCCATGTCCCCATCCTTGTCCCCATCCACACCTTCATGTTTCCATCACCATCTCCCCATCCGCATGACCCCATCGCCATGTCCCCATCCATGTCCCCATCTCCCCT
>NW_009932636.1:0-525 GCF_000696875.1 Nestor notabilis
CTCCAACCTCATCCCCATGGGTTTAGCTCCATCTTTGCCTTGTTGTTACCTCATCCTCCTCCCAGTGGATTTAGCTCCATCATCTCTAAAGGGTTATTTCAACCTCCTCCCATAGGGTTAGCTCTCTTCCCCTTGGTGTTATCTCTGTCTTCCTCCCCATGGGGTTGACTCCATCCTCTCCGTACAGTTAGCTCAATCTTCCTCCCCATTGATTTATGTCCATCCTCACCAAAGGATTATCTCCATCCTCCCCATGGAATTATCTCCAACCTTCTCCCCATGGATTTATATCCATCTCCCTATAGGGTTATCTTCAACTTCCTCTCCGTGGGGTTCCCCATCCTCCCCATGGGTTTAGCTCCATCATTCCATGGGGTTATCCCATGCTCCTGCCCATGGGTTTACCTCCATCCCCCCTTGCAGAACCCCTTGTTCCCCTCCCCACGCACAGGACATACCTCAGGGACTGGGACTGTCCCCGGCGTCCCGCCGGCTCCGGGGTGCTGGGAGCGCTGGATCCCACCT
>NW_009932636.1:642-863 GCF_000696875.1 Nestor notabilis
GAGCACCGGGAGCTCCTGTTGCCCGTGTCCCCATCATCAGCACTGGGAGCTTTGGCCTTCTCATGGTCTCTGTCAGGACCAGTGTCCCCCCAGGGGCTGGGGGGCTCCGGTGGGGACCCCGATCCCTCCTCCTCCTCCTCCTCGCTGGGCTCCTCAGGGGACCCCCGTGGGGCGCTGGGTCCCGGTCTCCGGGTCTCGTCTGTGCAAGAGACGGGGTGTTG
>NW_009932637.1:0-1691 GCF_000696875.1 Nestor notabilis
TATATATATATATATATATATATGTATTAGTGCCTATAGACATACAGAGATAAATATATTTGTATATATGAGCATGTGTGCACAGATGAGTATACAGAAGCATAAATACATCTGTATATATATGAAGTTATATATATACATCTGTGTGAGTCCATCTGCTTGGAGACATATATTTGTGTATATACGTATAGAAGTTTGTGTATATGTGTGTGTGGAGGCATATTTCTATACATGTGTATAGAGACATGTATGTGTGTGTAGAGCCACATATGTCTGTATATGTAGGTGTAGAGGTAGATTTATATAGAAACATGTATATGCTTATATACAGATGTTTAAGCACATGTATGTGTGAACATGTGGCTGTATATGTGCCTATATGTTTGTGTGTATACATATATATGGGTTTATACAAGCCCAGCCAGAGCCTCAGTGCTGCGTCTTCCCCGTGGGTCCATATTAAGCACCCTAAAATGCCCAATGTGGTCCCAGTTTGTCCACATCATTCCACCTTCAGGCTTCAATAAATAGGGATTTCCCTTCACACCCCTAAACTTTGGTCCTCAACCATCCCAGGGCAGATGGGACATGTCCATGAGGACCTGAAGATGTTTTGGGGCCAGCTAGGAAGTCTTTGGGACCAGGGATGTTGTGGCTTTGGCCAAGCAACACACAGGGTGGGAGCATCCCCCATTCATCCCCTTTGAGATCTGCTGAGCTGGAACTTTCAGTTCCATCTCCACCATCCCACCCCTGCCATCAAGTCACCAAGACGTCCCCACCATGGTCTCATCCTGAGGAGCACCCCAACACCATGGACACCCCTTTTTCCCCCTGCAAGTCTCATTTTGGGACTGATTTCACCTGGTGCCCATCACCATGGTATCAGAGCACTGGGTCCAGGTCTCCATAATCCCATGGATGTCAGCTTTTAGGAGAGGTTGAGCATGAGAGCACCCACCCCATCACCCCAAGGGCTGGCAGGGATCGCTGTGGTGGTTTTAGGGGGTGAAAAAGGGGACTTCTTGGATAATCCACCAGGCTTCAGGTGTGGCAGCAGGATGAGGCTGAGCATCTTAATGTGGTTTCGTTAATTAGAAATCATGGTGATTTATGGTGGTTGCAGACTGTGATTGTGGGGTTACGGGTGGTTGCACTCTGCCACTGATGGCCTGTGTAGCCTTGGGCATGTCCTTCAGAAACCTCACACGAACAACCCCTCCAAGTGATGTTTTGGGGAGAAAAGCTGCTAAAATGGGCTTGAGCCACACTGGTTCCCTTCAAACCCAGTGCCTGTGCCTCAGTTTTCCTTGTGTGGCTGCAGCAGGAGGGGGCAAGGCAACGGGAGCATCTTCCTCCTCTTGGTGGTGGTGGTGACCATGCCAGGTCTCCTCCACGTCCCCAGCATCTGCCCCAGATGCCCATCCTTGGAATGAGACAAAAGCAGGGGAAAAGTCCCAAAAATGGGGGAAAATACTCCAAAATGGGGAAAAAAGACCCAAAATTTCATGAGTCTGTTGACATGGCTTGTGGATAGTCACATCCTGGCATCTCCAAACTGGCTCTGGAGCTTTGAAACCTCTGCATGTCCCTCGGTGTCCAAAATGTCCCTTTTGTTGGTGCAATATGGGTACATTGGGGTACACGTCTGTGCACACGTCGAGTGTGGCCATGGGGTGTGCACACACGTG
>NW_009932637.1:1744-3781 GCF_000696875.1 Nestor notabilis
TCCTTGTATGGGTGTAGGGGAGGGGGATGTATGTACACGGTGCAGAGCTGTGATGGAGGTGCTGGCATGGGCTGGGCTATGTCATCGCCATGCAGCCATGCAGTGCCATGCAGTGCCATGCAGTGCCATGCAGCGCCATGCAGCGCCACACAAAGCCCACGGTGCTGTGCATGCAGCTCGGGGTCCACGCTGCCACCCAGGTTTCTGTTCCCCATCACCCCAGGGTGCTGCTGTTGGGAGGAAAGGGGAAGTGTTGCTCAATGGAGTGAGCACAGCACCCAAGTGACACAGACGTGGGCAGGTCCTGGGCAGAGCAGTGGGTCCCTGTGACCCCCCATCACCCTGTGGCACCCCAGCAGGTAAGATGCACTCCCAGCTCCCCCAAGACCCCTCTTGCTTGCTGGCCCCCTTGTCCCCATGGTGATGTTGCTGTGAGCACATGTGGCATGGAGGGACTCCCATGGGTGCCCTGGGTGAGGGCTGGGTGGGTGCTGCCCTAGCCTTGGGTCCTAGGGGAGGTTTTGGGGGGTCCCCAGGGCACTTACTGGCTTGGAGATGGTGGGGGGAGGGGATTCTGCGACTGCCTGGGGCTAGGGTGACAATGAGGTGCAGTGGGGTGACACAGGGACTCAGTGGGGTGTAGAGGGGCTCAGTGGGGTGCAGGGGGACCCAATGGGGTCCAGGGATAGAGGCATATGCGGCAGAAGGGAGAGCATGAGGGGTCTGATCTACAAGCCTGGAGCACCCCCAAAAATAGGGGACCATTGTGTATATCCCCCCCACTCTCCCCAAGCCTGACCCCCTGGCTGGGCTGTGCTGTGGGGCTGGTAAAGCCCCAAAGGCCCGAAATGGGTCCTCCAAACTAAAAGGGTGAAGGACTGAACTTTTTTGTGTCCCCTGGTCCCCTCTGCCCCATGCACCCAGCCAGAGCTCAGCCACCCCCTTCCCTGCCTCAATTCCCCTTCCCAACCAGTGTGGGGACACCAGCCACCCCATCTCCAAGCAAGCTCATCCCCACCAGCATTGGGGTGGTCACTGGGGTGTTCAGGGGAAGCGGGTGCTGGCCCCTGGCCACCAGCCATCGGCAAGGGTTGGAGGAGGCGAGAGGAGGAAGGAGAAGCAGCTCTGCCTGCACCTCCGAGCTGCTGGGAGCGCGCAGCACCCATGGGTGGCACAGCAAGTGACATGGCTGGGGCCAGAGGGCTCTTTGTGCTGCACGACCATGACTTTTGCATTAGTTTCAGCCTCTAAGTAAAGCAGATGATCTCTTCCCCAGCTCAGAGCAGCCCAGAGGCCACCGGGATGGGCTCTCTTAGCCCATAAAACTGCCTGCACCTCCGAGCTGCTGGGAGCGCGCAGCACCCATGGGTGGCACAGCAAGTGACATGGCTGGGGCCAGAGGGCTCTTTGTGCTGCACGACCATGACTTTTGCATTAGTTTCAGCCTCTAAGTAAAGCAGATGATCTCTTCCCCAGCTCAGAGCAGCCCAGAGGCCACCGGGATGGGCTCTCTTAGCCCATAAAACCAAAAACCTCTGGGACCGGAGCATCATCAGTCCTGATTCCTGGATGAAAGCAACCACAAAACATCTGTGGGTAGTGTTGGGCTCCATGCAGGTGGCATCTCCTGGTAGGACACAGGACTCAGGGGACACAGCCCGGTTGGGTGACCGGCTGTAGGGTTTTGGCACCCCCTGCAGAGGAGCAGGAAGCCGTGTCAGTGGCTAAGGGCAGCCAGCGCCGCAAGTTCCTCTCCTGCAGTGGGATGAGGGTGGTTTGGCCTTGTGCAAACCTTTCCACACAGTGGAAGTGTTGGGGGAAGTGGAGCTGAGGTGGTGGTGATCGTTGCCACCACACTGTCCCGTGTGCCCCTCACCATGTGGTTCCGTCCTCTCCACTTTCCTCTTCCTGTGGGACCCCTAAATCCACCATTGTGGTTTAGAGTCATAGATTCACAGAGTGGTTTGGGTTGGAAAGGACCTTAAAGCTCCTCCAGCTCCAACCCCTGCCCCGGGCAGGGAACACTTCACCTAGACT
>NW_009932637.1:4006-8516 GCF_000696875.1 Nestor notabilis
GGGGGGTCTCCCCAGAGCACAGCAGAGGGGCAGGATCCCCTCCCTGAGCTGCTGCTCACGCTCTGGGGGTGCACCCAGCACACGGGGGGGGTCTGGGCTCAAGCGCACACTGAAGCTGGGTCATGGGGAGCTTCTCCTCACCCAACACCCCCAAGTCCTTCTCCTAAGGGATGTTCTCCATCCCTTCATCTCCCAGCCTGTATGGATAACAGGGGTATCCCAGAAGGATATGGCTATGAGGTTGCACACAGAGGTCCAGGTTCATCCTGCTAGGCTGGACGTGACACCACATGGCCAAGTCACCAACCATCTCCTTTGTCATTCTCAGGTACTGCTGAAGGGCCACCCCAGCAGAGAGGATATCAACAGGGGAGACCATCACCATAGCCCTTCAAGCTCATCTTGTGGGTGCCGGGAGGAACTCATGCACCTTCCACGAGGAGTTCAAGCAGGTCCTGCTGCCCTTGGTCTACTCAGTGGTGTTCATGGTGGGGTTGCCCTTGAACGCTGTGGTCATTGGGCAGATCTGGATGGCCCGTAAGGCGCTCAGCCGCAGCACGATCTACATGCTGAACCTGGCCGTGGCTGACCTGCTCTACGTCTGCTCCCTCCCTCTCCTCATCTACAACTACACCCAGAAGGATTATTGGCCTTTTGGGGACTTCACCTGCAAATTCATCCGCTTCCAGTTCTACACCAACCTCCACGGCAGCATCCTCTTCCTCACCTGCATCAGCGTCCAGCGGTACCTGGGCATCTGCCACCCCTTGGCCTCATGGCACAAGAAGAAGGGGAAGAAGCTGACATGGCTGATTTGTGCTGCAGTGTGGTTCATTGTCATTGCCCAGTGCCTGCCCACCTTTGTCTTCGCTTCCACCGGCACCCAGAGGAACCGCACTGTCTGCTATGACCTGAGCCCCCCAGATCGCTCCTCTGCCTACTTCCCCTATGGCATCACCCTCACTGTCACCGGCTTCCTGCTGCCTTTCGTGGCCATCCTCGCCTGCTACTGCAGCATGGCCAGGATCCTGTGCCAGAAGGACGAGCTGATCGGCTTGGTGGTGCACAAGAGGAAGGACAAAGCCGCGCGGATGATAATCATCGTGGTCATCGTCTTCTCCATCAGTTTCTTCCCCTTCCACCTCACCAAGACCATCTACCTGATTGTCCGTTCCTCGCCCAGCCTGCCCTGCCCTGCTCTACAGGCATTTGCCATTGCCTACAAGTGCACGCGCCCCTTTGCCAGCATGAACAGTGTCCTCGACCCCATCCTCTTCTACTTCACCCAACGCAAGTTCCGTGAGAGCACCCGTTACCTCCTGGACAAGATGAGCAACAAGTGGCGCCATGACCATTGCATTACCTATGGCTCCTAGGCGAGGACAAGGGCCACCTGGGTGTCACCAGGATCAGCCATGCAGCAGTTTTGGCTTTAAGCTCCACAGAGCAGAGACGGTTTCAGCTGGGAACATGCTGGAGGGCAGGAGGATGGTATCTCCCGAGCTTTCAGCACTTTCATCTCCAGCCTGCAGCAGCACAGTATTAACCCAATCATGGCACAGATCCAGTGTCCTCTCTCTGGCTTGGTTGCTCAGTTTGAGCAGCTTAGCACCATGGTTCTATGGTGGCCAAGCTACCGATGCAATAAAAGCCACTGGTGGCACCATGGAGAACACGGTGGGGCCATGGAGGACACAGTCCCCAGCTCAGGGCAAGCTGCTGGGGGGTGATTTCTCCCCTTTCTGATTTAAAGATTCCCTGATGGGGCCCTGCAAAGGCTGGGGAGGGTTTAGTTTAGCTCATACATGTCTGGAGAACACGGGGATGTGTGCTTCTCAGCTCAAGATCATTGTCATAGACTTTTTAGGGTAATACTGGGACACCCCTCTCCCTAGATCCTGGAATGGGGCCACACCAGTAAGGGACATGAGCCTACTGGTATCACTGGTGCTGAAAAATGCTAGAAGAGCATCCCTGGCCAAACTGGGACACCCATGGTGGTTATCCCACTTGAGTGACAACCTTGCGCTGGGTTAGACACAAGCCAGCAGTGTTGCCACCTGCCTGGGGACCTTCAGCATCATCTGACTCGGGCTCCCTGCTTAGCCCAGTACCCCAAATCATGGAATCATGGAATCAACCAGGCTGGAAAAGCCCTTCAAGCTCATCCAGTCCAACCATTCCCAGCAGTGCCAAGGCCACCACTAACCCCTGGCACTGAGGCCTCGGCTCCACGGGCTGTGAACACTTGCAGGGCCGGTGACTCCAGCCTTGCCCTGGGCAGCCTGTTCCATCCTGGCACCCTTGCCATCCTGCCATCATCTCCTAACCAGGATCCACCAAAATCAAAGCCAGCACACCCGGACAAAAAGACTGGAGTCAGGAAACCCTGTGCCACCAAGCTACTTGGTGTCCTTTGCCATGTCACCACGTGTCCCATGGTTGGCTTGGCCTCTCCACCATCACCATGCTGGGCTGGAGCCTGAGCTTTGCTCCCTGCAGCCTCCATAGGGATGGTCCTCACCCCAAGCCAGGAGGCATTCACTTACATGGTGTGGGTGAAGGTACCACTAATCGCTCTGTGAGTCTTCTTTAACTTATAGGATGTGTAGGATAAACCTCCCCCCTCCTTTTCCAGATGGAATGTGCACATATGTACACCCTCTCGAAGGTCATACATGTAACACATCCCTGCACAGGAGGCTTTGTAGCTCAGCACAGGTGTTCTCCATCCTGATTAAACTATATGTATTTATACAGTGGATGGATGGACATATGGAGTGAGCAGCAGCTCAGGGAGGGGATCCTGCCCCTCTGCTGGTGGACCAGCAGCCCAGGGGGGGGATCCTGCCCCTCTGCTGCGCTCTGGGGCTTTCCCTTGGCTGGAGCTCATCCACACCAAAATCTCCTCTGATGTATTTTGGGGGTTCTACAATGGAAGGGGGCTGTGAGAGGGCCGGCCAATGGGACAACCCCAGCCTGGTGTTCCCATCTCTTCCCAGCCCAAAGGACGGGGACGGGGTGGGAGACTCCGGCCACGCCACCCGGACCCAGGAGAGGGCGCAAAATAGTCAGATTTGGAGAAATCCAGCTGAGCCTGTGGGTGCCCACCCGGCTCCAGGAGGGATGGGGGAGCCCGGCTCCCTCCCACCATCCCGTGTATGGAAGCATACATGGGAGGAGATGGTTGCCTAAAAACTGACCACAGTAAAGCTAAACAGCTCCCAAAATACTGGTGGTGGCTGCAGGGACAGTGCGGGCTCAGGTTGGTGACATCCAGCAGCCCCGGGACACCCCAATGAGTGAGGTTCCTGATGGTGGAATCACCAGGTTTGGATGGTTTTAAGGGTAAGAAGCTCACTTTGGATCTGACCATGTCCTTCCTGTCTTTGGGGTCCTGTCAGCAGCTTCCTTGGTACCACCAGGCCTAGAAGCCAGGGTGACGGGCACAACAGGGTGCCTCAGAGAGGAGGGGAGTGCTTCAAAGCATCTCCTGAGATGCTCAGCAGCAGCAGCCTGAGAACCGGCTCCTACAGCACCGAGTGGGGTTGAAATGCACGGCTCTTCCCAAAATCCCATCCTGAACGCCAGGTGACCATGGGGACCTTGGTCTCCTTAGGGCCAGGAGACACCCAGCCCTGTGGGGAGCAGGGAAGGAGAGTGGAGAGAGGGAATGGAGAACTGGGGAAGGAATATGTGCTGGGGTGGTGCATTTCACAGCATCTCTGGAAGCACTTTTTAGGCCCTGAAAAATGATTTATGGGGGGCTTGGATTTATTTTAACCACTACCAGGCTTTTTGAGCCCTTGGGACAGAGCCAGTGATGTCCTTTACGTGGCCAGGACCCCTCTCCAGCCCTGTCCATGCTACCAAGCCCCCAGCTCACCCACCAACCACCCCAAGCACCTTCTTCATTTCTCACATCCCCAGGGATAAACCTGCTGTCGTGGGGGAAAAAGGGGTTACAGGCTGCAAATAGCAAGTGCTGACAAGTGATGCTAAAAACCACGAGGAAGTCTGTTCACGGGGCAGTGCGTCACTGTGCAAGCTCTGTGCAAGTTGGGAACAAGGTGTTCTGCCTTTCCCAACAGGAGTTGCAAAGCAGGGGCCGGAGAAAGCCACAGCAAAGGGAAGGAGCTCTCGCTGGCACCCGAGTTTTTGCTTATTTATCCCATTTTCCTCTAAAAATACACATAAAAAGCTGGGAGGGGGTGATGGGAAAGGGGTGAAGGAGGTGGGTGAATGAATACAGGGAGGTTTGAAGGGTGAGGTTGTGGAGGATGCAGGGAGGGTGAAAGATAAAGGGGGGTAAAGGATAAAAGGGGGATAAAGGATGCAGGGGGGTGAATGCACATAAAAAGCTGGGAGGGGGTGATGGGAAAGGGGTGAAGGAGGTGGGTGAATGAATACAGGGAGGTTTGAAGGGTGAGGTTGTGGAGGATGCAGGGAGGGTGAAAGATAAAGGGGGGTAAAGGATAAAAGGGGGATAAAGGATGCAGGGGGGTGAATG
>NW_009932638.1:0-11737 GCF_000696875.1 Nestor notabilis
TCCCCTGAGGAGGCGGCCGCCACCGCCTCCGACCCGCCTCCCACGGGCGGCCCGGCGTTCTCCTCGGCGTCTGCGGGGACAGAGGGACATGCGTTACCTCCCACGTCAGACGTTCGCCAGCGGGGCTCGCTGACAGGGCAGCCTGCTTGTGTCCCGTCCCCCCCCACCCCGCCGTCTCTGAGGCGAGATTTCAAATTACGGTGCTCCAGGGCAGTGAAGAAACAGGCAAAATCCTTAGAAAGGGTGGTTGATGTTCCACAGGCTGCTTTAGGAGAGGTACTGCAGAGGGACACAGATACACTATCGCTTTGCCAAGCCTGCCTCAGAGCACAACAAGCTCCTTCAGCTGCAAATCAGCAACAACAGAAAAGCACACACTGAATTCCTAATCAATAAACCTATGTCTTCTAGTAAGTTTACAGCACCGTCAGTACGGAGCAAGCTTTAAACCATCTTTACTTCTACCCTGATCCACAGCCTGCCTCCTCTCACTGCTACTGTTGCCATCATTTCAAGTTAGCAGGTAAAAACAACCAGCGTGTTGTTACACTGTGGAACAGGAGTTCTACAAACATCCACCTTGTGTCTTCTCAGCACTACTAGCAGTCTACTGACAGGAATTCCTGGCAAACAGCATCCAACAACATGGAAGATGGCCCAAAATACAGTAGGACATCCGACTGCTTAACCATGTAAGTAATCCACCAGCCATTTAAAATTCATTAGGCATCTCTGCATTCAACCTAGAGCTTCCCTCGGAAGCTGATCAAAAGTACTTGGCTATGGGGATGGTACAGTACCTCAGTAGTGTACAAAAGCTAAGGCAGATGTGCCTAAGTTCTTCTATATGCTCAGTAAAGATGGATTTAAGCGTAATCAGAGATGAATGCAGAACAGCAAAGCTGGGTTTAGCACCAAGAATGGAGTCAAAGGTACTTTCATGCCAAAACACAGCTGGGGAAGATGATGGTACTAAGTTCCCTCCCTGGCATTCTCACGAGTTGGCACTGGTCAGCACACTTGCTCCAGAGGGAGAAGGTCCCAGTGAAACAGAGTCAAACATTTCTCTTCCTCCCAAAAACACCTCAGCCAGACATTATTGAACTGATAGAGGGAAGCTACACTCCATCTTTCCTGGAACTACAGCCCAGAGTCACAGGTTAAAATGAGTGAGGAGAGCACATGGTTCTATAGCCTAATGGTTAGACTGTCAGCCCGCCTGCAAGGAGGAGGAAACCTGAGCTGATGGAATGCTTCCAGGGATTTCTGCTCTTTATCCACTACCATCCCGAGATGCAGTCCAGCAGCCTCAGCTCAGAGCTCTGACTATGGCACTTATAGGAGAACTATTCTCATTTCCATAGTGCAAACAGGTAGCAGAAAAACTGCTCTGCTGAGATGAGCGGCAGCACTACAATACTGCCGCTAGAGGACTGTCACGGTTTAGTAGAAGCAAGTAGGATTACAGCAAGGTACGATGAAAACATTAGTGAAAAACCTGAGTATTTGCTCGAAGGCCATTCCACCAGGCTCCTCCCTAAAAGCAGAAGCAAAATAACCCAACTCGAAAAGGTTACCTGCAGTGATATCTTCCCTGGCACTCTGTCCTGAATCATTTGACCCAAAGGACGTATCTTGCAGCAGTGATCCTCCTTCACTATCATTCCCTTCTTGAGTTTCTCTATTATCTGAGAAGTTGGCCTCTTCATGCTCAGGTGGAGTATTAACAGCGCTCTCCTCTTTCTCAGTAAGCAGTTCTGGCCTCTTATCCTCAAGCTGCTGAAATTCCTGATTGCTCTCATCAATGGTATTTGGGTTTCTGATGGAAACTCCATCATATTTAGCCTCTTCTGCACCATCTGCGACAGACAAGGAGACATGAATTTAAGGACTGAGCTAATGTGTATTTCTTACCCACAGCTGTCACCAGTGAAATACTACATTTGACAAGGCTTTCCTGGCACTTTATAAACACTTCAGCTTGTGCATTGCTCCCAGTGTATTCCCAATCAACCTTTAGTAACATCTAATTAAATGTTTATATGGAATTTACACAAGGTATGAAGCACTGACCTTGCAATGAAATACTGCAAAGTGAAATACCATCATCATTCATGACTATCTTAAATTATAAACCTAACATCTACTATTGGAAAAGGAGCCTTGCTAAGAGTATATCTTAGCACCTGCACATTAATTATAAAAACAAGCAAGTTTGCAGCAGACTGTAGAACTGGTTCTTCCCCATCAAAAGACCTGTTTGTTCGGTATTTGTACTTATACACTAAAAAAATTCATGATTATGGGCAAAAATATGATAGGGACACCTGAGATCTGAGGTGCATGGATTTAGTGCCTGAACTTTGCATTAATCATTGAATCTTTCATAATCAGGTGCTAGCTAGTTCAGAGGAAAAAAGACTGCTCTACACCCTCCAGAAAATACAGCACATCAGTATATGTGAATGCCTATTTCCTGAGAGGAGGTACAGATGTGCCCTGAAAGCCTCCTTCTACCCAGATCTATATACTTAAGTTTCACAGAGCCTGGCCCGTAACAGACATGCTGAGCTCAACACTTTCTCTCAGGATTTATCCCTGGGCCACCAATCACAATGCTAGAAACACACACTAAAAATAAGCACATTCCCAGCAGATTCCACCAGGCCTCTTTCAATTCTCCCTTACCCTCTTTTTAGAGCTTCTCTGGGTTACGGAGTGTTGTCTGGGATAGGGTTTTACTTCCCTTTCATCTATTTATTAACCGGTTTAACATCCTACCTTGGACATGCAGCTGATCATCTTCCAGTTCTGGAATAGATGCAAGTGGGACACTCTCACTAGCAGACGAGTATTTACTCCTTAAAGAATATATTAATTCTTGAATATCATCCATCAGTGCGCTCTCCTCATCATACAAATCCATCTCTTTCACCACCTCCTCTTTATTTTCTGCCACTCTGGAATCCAGAACTTTTCCTACAAAATCCATAATGCTTGTTTCCGAAAACTCAAGTATCTGGTCCAGACTTTTTTCTATATCTTCATTATTATGGCTTGCCTTCTGAGCCAGCTCCATCTCTACCTTCATGTCATGAAACATGGCTTCTATCCTCACCACATCCTGGAGCCCGAGGTACTTCTGTAGACGTGTTATGCGCTTTTCATCAAGGAAATCTCTCATTATCGTGAGCTGCTTCACAGACTCACTGAAGTCTGCTACAGTGTCACTGGGGGCTCCTGAGCTGTCGGCAGGGCTGTGGAAAGGCACAGAGTGATGGTGGTCATTTCGTGTATGGTCTGAATTTTGCATCTGTTCTGAGTCTTTCTGTGAAACATCCTCTGGGAGATGATACTTCCTTTGGTTAAAGTCATTGTCATCTTCTATGTCAGGAGATTGGAAATTATGTTCTTCCACAGCTGATGGTTCCTTAGTGTTATAAAACTCATCGTCATCGTTGTCCATGACATGTTCCATCTCATCCAATTTAGCATCTTCACTCACTGGCATGTCAATCTCTCCCTTCCCAGTCTTGCTGGCATCTTGCATGCTGATATGTTTTTTAGCCTCCTTAGAGAATGAGTTCATTTCCTCCCCTGTTTCATAAGTAGGGCTTGTGGTTCCCAAAACAGCTTCACTTGGCACTTGTAATTCAGGATTTGTACTTTTAATATTTAGCTTATTATCCTGTACATTTGCAGCCCTTGCTTGTGACAACCATGCACTTGCAGCATTCTCATCCTGTAATAGCTCTTCCACTACTTCTTTCAGGTCAGGGTCGTCTTCAGCACCTGGCTCTTCAGATGGCAATTCTGATCTTAGTGTTCTTTCTTTAGCTAAATTTGTGCCAAGATTTGTGTCTGAATCTGCGCTCCCAGTACGAGCAGTTCTTTGCTGAGTAAGATTCTCTGTATTAATATTCTGTGGGGTGCTTTTTGATTTTTCTTCAGAGGAACGTTTCTCAATGCTTTCTTCAAGTACTGTCGTCTTGCCAAGGCTTCTTGAAAGCTCTTCTTCCACACCTGCCTCTGAATACTCAGTCTCATTTTCCCATGGCCTAGGTTGCTCAACAGCTCCTCTATGGCTTGAGTCCCCCTCCCCTGCAGGGGTTTCTTTCATGTTTGTCCTTTTCATTTCAGGTTCTTTGTTAAAAGAGGTGGATTTCTGATTTTCGTGATTGGTCTCCTCTGTTTGTTTCAAATCTTCTTCATGTCTTAGAAGTTCTTTCTCCACAGCAGGCACTCCATGCTCCAGTTGCTCTTTCAAGAGGTCAGTATCTCTTAAGTCACTTTGAGATGCATTTTTTACCTCTTCCACTGGTTTAGCTTCGACATCAACAGAAGGCTTGTTCTCAGCTCTTCCTTTCTCCTCTGTTTTCTCCCATAACTTTTTGTGCTTTAAATTGCTTTCCAAGACCTCTTCCAAGTTGTCATCCTCAAGCTTGTCCTCATCTTTCTCTGTTTGAGCAAGTAGCACTCTTCCTGGACTTCTGTTGATATCACCAACAGGTGGTTTTAAAGCATCTTGGTTGCTTTTAACAAACGATTTGGACTCCACATTATCTCCTGGACTAGGCAAAACATGAGGATCAGGCACAGCTGTACTCTTCAGCTCTTCAGTACGTGATTCAGTTCCACCAACCATGAGTTGCTCTTCAAACTGTTCAGTTTTGTTTGGTTTTTCTTTTGAACCCAGGTCACCTGTACCTACAGGTTGCCTTCTATGGAGCTCTTTGGAGAGATCCTCAGGTTGAGTTGTTGCTGGTGCTTCTCTTTTACTAATTAGCATCACCTCATCCTGTTTCTCTTTCGTTTGTTTGGATTCGGACCTGTCCATGATTATGCTGTCCCCTGACTTCTTGCTCTTACTGAAGGCATCCTCATGAATAAATGCATCTGAATCAGGTTCTTCCTCATTGTCTCTTTGGTTATTTAGCTCTGTAGCACCTTTTGCATCTTTATCAGGTACATGATTTTGTGACTCAATGTCATCATTTTCATAATCTTCTAAATCCACCTGGGATGGAATTTCTTCTTCTGCTATAAAAGACAGCAAAGGAATTTCATCAGACTGATCTGCGAAGTCTGGTTCCTCCTGTGCATCATGAGCATTAATGCTCAAATCTTCATTAAAATCATCTTCCAGAGATGTAACAAGGCCAGTCACTTCATCATCTGATACAACAGCATCAGCAGTTGAGCCAAAATTTGTTTTCAAGTTCACAGAGATCTCTCTGTTTAAAAGCATGTAGGCATTGACATCTTCACTCTCTTTGTCAAGTTGACTGGTTTCACCCTGAGGAATACTAATGTTTTTGGTATTTTCACTTTCTAGCCCTTTTAGTTTCCCGTGTAGCATTCCTTTCAAGTGCTCGTGTGCAATTTGATCTCCCTGAGAGTTTTCTTTGTGACTATTGACCCTGGAGTCTCCCCCAGTATTTTCAGTTCCTTCTATAAGAAAACTGTCTACTTCCTCTGTCATGGAGGGAGCTTCTTCGTCTTCTGTGCTTAGCTCAAGATTGTCTGTCTTCAAAGCATCAAAGGACTCTACTGAATCAACCTGATCCATCTCCCCATCCGTTTCAGTTCCTTCAGCTGGTTTTGTCCCTGGATCACTTGATTCAGTTTCCTCTTCATTTGCTATCGTCTCTTGCAATGACTTCAAAAGCTCATCCACGTTGTAATTATCAAAATCATCCCTTCCACCATCAAAGCAAACGAAGTCTGTTTCCTGAAATGAAAAACAATATATAGTCACAAATATTATTTACTTTATTACAGTGAGGAGAGCAAATCCATTTGGTTGGGTAAGAGAGATGCAGCAGCAAAGGAAGTTCTATTCATCATGCAGAATTCACCCCTGGAGTCCTTAACCAAAACGCTCTTTGAAATCAGTGGAAGTTTTGCCCAAGGACTCTTAAAAAAATAAAAAAAAGCTACGGCTTAGCTCCGACAAAGACCTGCCAAGGAACAAACTCGAAAGAGGCAATGGATTTGACTCATCACATATATCCTGAATTAAGAACAAGTCTACTGCCAAGTGCCAGTGAGGAGAAGAAACCAAATATCGTTAAGCTTGTTTGTTAGAGTTTATTTTAGCTGGTTGCTCCTCAAATGCCCAAGTCCTCCAAGCAGGAGCTGCCTCTGAAAATCAAGCAACAGCACAAGCCACTGAACACAATTTTATCAGGGTATGAAGCTGCATCCACAAACTGGCCTTACTCACACAACTCTGGAGTAGTAACTATTAGTGTGTGAAAGCCTTTTATGTGTATAAAGGTTGAAGGACTAGAATCAAAGGGCTAAGTGTATCAGGTTTTGTTTGTTTCTGATAGTACTTTAAACTTCCAAAGTTTGGGTAAAGAAACAACCCTGAATACATCCCAAAAAGCCTACATGCAAGCCAGTTAGCAGCATCTCTAGAGCTCAATCCAAGCAGATTGTGTTAGAAGAAAACCAGAATATTCAAAAAAAGAAAGATCAATGCCCACATTTTGGGCTGATGCTTACACATACATTGCTGCACAAACATCCCATCCCTGGGATCTCTGCACATATGTAGCTGCTTACTAACAAAAGGTAACTATGGATGACATATTCCCATTCTCCTCCTCAGGGATTTTATTAAATGCCAACGAAAGAAACAGGAGGAAGCCAATTAGCAAATAAGACTTACATCTGTTGGTAATTCTAGCTCCTCATTGGAATAATTATGATTTATTTCAAGTAAATCCTTTGGAAAATATCCAAAATCGCTTCCAACCTGCCAGAAAACAAACACAAGCAAACAAAAAGCAGTGAAGAATCTTCCAAAATCATGTGACTATGTTAAAATCCTAATTACAGCCACTAGTAGCAAACACATCAAACTCAACTATTTCTAAATGAAGTTTAACACAGTGAACAGAACAAAAAGATGAGCAATGCTTTGTTTCTGCAAGAGCTTTTATTGAGGTTTTATACTTATATTTCACAACACCCTTGTACGCTGGTAAGTTTTACTGTTCATATCTCTAAAGCCTGCCTTGTAACAGATTATTAGGAGCTGGGAGTGAAGCCCAGGAACTCGGGCTTATGTGCTTTAACTGTTACTGAGCACTCTCACTGGCACCACACATGCCTCAAGTATTTTCACAAGTAGTAAGCAAAGAGGATCTTTGACTGCACATTATAGCCTGAAATATGCACACTTCGTAGCCTAAGAAAAAAATCTTACATTTTCAGGAAAATGCAATATTGTACGTGAGGTAATCCTCTATTTTACAACTTGAGTGGAAAATATATTCCCTATGCAAATGCATTGCTGTTCTTTGGTGACTAATATGCACAAAAATCAGTCACAGATGGCTATTTTCAAGCAAGTCAATGTGCTAAGACAAGGCAAAAGTGGAAGACAAGAATCTATCCTATCACTCACCAGATAAGATCTACATAGTAATGCTCTCATCTGAGTGTTCTGACAAGGGCTGTCAAGAAGCCAATATTGATAGAATGCTATCACTATGCAGATTAGATAATCTAGGCAATTAGAGCCTGGTGAACACATCTAGAGAGGTACAGACTTTCCTAGAAAACCAAAATATCCAGGGAAGGAAATAAAAGGTTGGTCATTTCCTCAGGAATTGCTGATTTTCTTGGAGAGCTTCTTTGGTAAGAGCACTCAGTTGAAAAGCAAATTAAAATCATGTCACAACAATCAGGGATATACAAATGTATGCATTTTTGTACTGCTATGTGAAATAGGTTAACCTGAGCTGAAGTTTTCGGGATGTACAATGGCATAACAAAAAAAATAAGGAGGAAAATTATATCCAGTAAATAATATGTATTAATACGTTTGAGGTTTTGTTATGCAAGCAAAGTAAGTACTGATACATTAAAGGGCTTCCTTTCTTAACTATTTCTCATTCAAATCTTGAGCTATCAACCTTCCATAGCTGGGAAAATAAATAAATCGCCTTCTGGAAAAGAGATGATGTCTGCAGGGTTATTACTGGGAATTGCTGGGAATGGGAAATTAAACAAGACTAGCCAAATCAAAAGCTTGTCCTTGTGGGGTATACTATAGTTTTATTCTACATTGGCCTGTTTCTGTCTACAAACTTCTATTCCAGTTTTAAATGATCTTTACGCAAAAAAAAAAGCCAGAGATTCCAAGTTGTCTCCTTACAGCCTAATCTCTGTGACTACCATTATAATTAGGCACCACAATTTGAAACTCATTTAGTGTAATCCAAGCTGCTGACCATACTAGTCCTCTGCAGTGACCCACTTTGCCATTTGTGTGGTTTATGAGCCATATGGGATCTGCATGCCCAAAATTTCATCTGCTCCTCTCCTTACAAGTCCTCTCTTGTAAGGGAAAAAATGCCTCATTGTGCAAATAAAGGAAACATTCTTCATTCTCTATAGACACGAGAGAGGAAAGGCATTATGAATGCCAAGTAAATAAGGCAGACACAAAGTGCATCCTTCATTTCCACTCTGTTCCCAGCAGGAGTGCTCTGGGTAGATGAACCACAGAGCTGTGGGTACAGCACCCATCCCCACCAGCGCCCACAGGTAAGAGCACATTCACCAACCACCACCAAGAAGCCAGACCCTCACACTACCTACCTCAGTGACAGAAAACAGCTAGCTGGGAAAGAAGACGTTCAAAGGTTTTTAAGCTCACAGCCCACATCCCTAAAGCACAGGCATCACAGGTACCTCAAATTGCAGAACATTGGTGAAAGAAGAGTTGGGTTGATCTACCCTTGCTGAAAGCTGGAGTTGTTAAGAGAACCAGAAACAACTTGAAAAATTCCCTCATCCTCTAGGTCCTCCAGACATATTCTGTCTTCCCATTTTGTCTTAAATTTACCCTTCCTCTCTTCCGTTTTATTACCTCATGTGTAAGATTTGAAAACAAAAACTACCCCAAAAAGCCACGATCTGCAGCCAAGTCCATTTCTTGTAATGCGAGGCCAGACAGAATTTTCTCAAGCTCGAATTAAAGGAAAAAAGTTCAGGCCTTTGCAGAAGATTATTTTATCTTATGGCTGCCACAATTGCTGAAACTTTTTGTTAAAAAGCAGCGGTTTTTACTTGGAATTATCTGAAGTAGTTTTGGAGTTCTGGACCCTGCTAAAGGTGAGGGCAGAGAGCAGGAGAAATGCCTGGGAGGCGAGTCTACGTAACACATCTTGAAGGTGTAAGCAATGCGAGCGGGATGCTGAAGAGAAGACTAATTTTAGAGCAGGACACAGTGCACTGGACAATGAGAGTACCCAATGTTCTTCACCTTTCAATCTGGGGAAAAAAAAAATCAAGTATTTTCCCGGAACTGAAGTATCCATGAAACTCGTAATATAAAATCATTGTTAAATAATGGTCACAGAACATTGAACAAGCATTTATTATATATAAAGCTTTGCTTTATTAATGAGGTTTAGACAGCTCTGCTAAAAACTGCATGCCATATAATGTATAGAATAGATATTGTAGCTGGATTCCAGAGTTTTTTTAACATGCTAAATACTCACTGAGCTCAATGGGAGTTCCACAAGCAATGAAGTGTACAAGACTGGGATCATAAAATACTCAACAATGGCTTGAGAAGGGTGGAGTGAATTAGAAAAGCAAAGGCAAATAAATCCTGCACCCAACTCCTATAGCTTCTTTCAGCCTTGGCAAAAGGCTCCTTTCTCATCAAGATCATCTCCCTTCAGGTCAGAAATTCTACTGTATTTCTCATGGCTCCTCAAAATTGATTTTAGGATCAGAGTCTTTATTTCCAGCTTGTTTGAAATAAGCCCAGGCTGCAGTAGTTGAAATTTCTCATACACACATTCCCCTAGCCTCTGTCCCCATCTGAAGATGAGAGTACCAGTTATTCCTTGATTTCATTCTTTCCATTATGCCCTAATACTTTCCCCTAAAACTTCGGGAAAAGGAAAAAGACGGTAGGACAGATGCATAGGATCAAACAATATGCATGAACACAAAAGTGCTGTGGCAGAAGGTAACATGCCTTCCACTGGAATCTGTTGGATCACAGACCTCACCAGTAACCTGGTTTTAATTAGCCAGCAGCAGCCTCCTCCAGCTCCAAGGCTGCTCACTGCAGGCACACCTGGTCTGCATAAATCAGGCTGCCCAGCTGAATGTAGCATGGGAAATCATGTTGCATGAGAGAGATCCCAGTGCTATCTGCAAGTCAGGGATGGGGTCACACATGCCAGGCCAGGCACTTCTGACCCCGCTACAGCCTTTGCAGGCTGGTTGTTGCAGCATTATGATTAACACAGAAGCAGTCAAACCAGGGAGAAAAGAAATACACTATAGCCATCAACTGAACTGAAACAGTCTGTCATCACTGCCCTAAAAAGAACATAGAAAACAGTGTAACACAATGAAAAACCAACAACAAACAAATGGAGTTTGGCAATCCTGCAACTTCAGCTTTTACTTTTTAAACTCAATACAAACATCCTTTTAACTTAGAGACACACCTAACTGTTACGTGAGCTTCCCTATCAGTGAAGAGTTAAAGTGAATATTAACTCAGCAATTACCTGAAAGCTGCTGTCTGATCTTGCAGCCTGTATTACACCTTGCTACAAGATGCAAAATCAGCCCATGCTGCTACTCCGTGTCTCAAGAACTGGCAGCCCTGGAAACCTGCACTGGCTAATTAACCAGATTATTTATGGTACAGTTCATGTCAGAAGGGAATTACCAGCGTGATACAATTATAAATTCTTCTTTAACCACGTGCTGCAGTTTTCTGCTCTCTCCTGTATCATTATAATTGGATTCAGCTCCTGCTGAGAGCTTGGCTGTCCACACCCAGCCTGAACAGGTTGAAGAAAGTGATACATCCTGCTTTTCCCTAAACCACCAGTTCCACAGTCAACACCCTGGTGTAGCTTTGAGCAGCCCAGTTGTGACCAATTGTCTATCCCCTGTAGAAGCCCAGAGTAAGACAGGAGGTTGACAGAAATGATTCCGATACAAAAAGGTATGTTAAGGAAGCATGAGGAGGGGGCTACAGAGATCAGGTCTAAGCAACCTCCAGACTGTGAGCATTTTCAAGGGAAACCCACAAAAGCTGCTATTTTTCCAGGGAATTTCAGTTCTACTTCTGTCAAGCAAACAAGGTCCTTATCATGAAAGCAGAGGAGTTTTCTATGAAATAACTGCAAGGATGGGGACCCTCCTTTCCCATTAGTAGCACCCTCTCAGATTTCCCAAAGGAGACAAAGACTCAGATAAGGCCACAACTCTGCAAGCTCCTACAACACAGCTGAAAGAGAGACAGCCCTTTTTAAACCCAAATCTTCCTTCATTCTTTTCAGTTTCACTGCTTTTTCCTCGAACTCTGCATGCTGCTTAGATAAAAGGGGGAAGACAGCAGCTGGATATTAGGAAGAGAAGCATGATTAAAACATATACATGGAACAATCTTTAGCAGGATTACAGTGCACAGGATGAGACCACGTCATGGGTAAACGCAAGAGTAGGGAAGCTCAGCTTCCAGGCAGGCTCACGGGCCACCATTTACAGCGCTGCAATGGGAGGTTTTCAGCACAAAGGCAGTTTTCTAACATTTTTAGCACACATTAGCATTGCCCATTTTCCACAGCACTTAATGCTTTAGGTTTGATCAAACCGCATCCCATTTCACATGGACCTCCAGACAAAATGGCATTCATTACGCTATTTAGATATGTTCAAAACCCTAAGCATTTCCCTA
>NW_009932638.1:11768-12557 GCF_000696875.1 Nestor notabilis
AAAGGAAGGAAAAAAGATGACCAGAAACCATCAAGAAGAGCAAGTAGAACAAATGCTTTATAGCATTTACTTACACTTCCAGCCCAAAGCTCGGTTGATTCTCCTATAAGTTTGTAATATACATAAATTGCTTCTCCCTTCTTAAAATTCACAAAGCGGCAATCTGGACCTTTAAAATCCTGCATTGCCTTCCCTCGGCACATTAACACTGCATAAGGAAATGAAAAAGAAGAGTATTACTTCCAAAATCACAAGAATAATAAAACAATTTAGTGAAAAGGGTCTTTGCTAACTGGCAGAAAATCAGACCTCCCCACACACAGTGCTTTGCTATGTTCCAGATTAGGTTAAGATATAACAACTTAAAGTATAACTAAAATAAGAGATCATTAAAAATAAATACGAGGTTATCTAAAAAATCAGGCAAACTCACTGATCAAGACAAGCGTTTGACAAAGCACTTGAGGATTACACTGCAGAAACGCATTAGGAAGCTAATTATTAATATTAAATTAGACGGGCTGAAAGATGACATCGGTGTCCTAGAGAATCAGCCCTGAAATGACCCCTGAAACGCATAAACAGCACCCACAGAGCGGGTTTATTACAAAGGGGTTCTGCAGGAAGAAGAATAAAAAGCCCGAAGGAGCTGCGGGGCTCTGAAAACTTGGTCGGAAGGAGAGGGAGGGACGAGGCGCGTTTCCATTTCCCCGATTCTCCCTAATTTCCGTGCCAAAGCCGGGGCGGGGGGAGCTTTGGGAAGCGCCTCCACGAGGCATGCGGCGTTTG
>NW_009932639.1:0-283 GCF_000696875.1 Nestor notabilis
GGAGCATAGCCCCAGACAATCCACCTCAGGTGCAGGGGCACCTGGATCCCTGGACAGGGAACTCCCAGGATCCCTGGCAGAAATACCACAGACATCATTTTGTCCTGACCTATGTGTGTAAAGGAAACCTGCCTGTTGACAGGACAAGGGGAAAGGCTTGAACCTGCCAGAGGGGAGATTGAGATGAGCTCTGAGGCAGCAGCTCTTCCCTGTGAGGGGGCTGAGGCGCTGGCACAGGGTGCCCAGAGAAGCTGTGGCTGGCCCATCCCCGGCAGTGGTTAAA
>NW_009932639.1:298-44195 GCF_000696875.1 Nestor notabilis
GCTCTAGTGGAAGGTGTCCCTGCCCATGGCAGGGTTGGAGCTGGGTGAGCTTTAAGGTCTCTTCCAACCCAAACCACACTGTGATTCTCTGACACTCCTGGTCCCACCAATGCAGGGGATTAAGTTAGTTCAAAAGCACAGAGCAGAGTATTTCCCCGACAGCTACAGTATGGTGTTTGCCTTTGATGCTTTGAAATCACTGCAGCAGCAGCTTGGTGGGATAGGAGCAGGTTGTCCCAGGAAGCAGTGGGCTGGATGCCCTTGAGGACATGTAGTGGTTTGCGGAGCTGCTGGGGCACAAGGAGGTGGGTGCATGAACGGGACCTTGCAAGGAATCCAGCTGAGGGGGTATCTCACTAACGCTTTGCTGTTCCCAAGGCAGGAAACAACCCCCTAGGGGTGGGGGTTGCTTGATAGCAGCCCTCAACCCTCCTGTCCTATGGTGAGGTAGAATGAACAGGCCAAAGATGCTTGTCAGTCCATGTGCCCCACACAGGTCCTTCTGCTGGGCATGTCTCCATGCTCCAGGATGGGCCACCACTGTTGTGGCCGCAGGGATGATCCTCATCCTCTTGTGGACATCCACAGAGAGGAATATTAACCAAACATCAGGTTTTGATTTTTTTCCCCCCAAGGGCTCTCCAGTATTGCATGGAGCCACCTCCCCTCCCCACAGCTCCCATCCTCACTCCCTCCTGCCTTTCCCAGCCCTTTCCCCCCCATACCCAGTCACCCTTGGGATTTGCACACAGTGATGCTCTTGCCAAAGGGGTGGCTACGACTAATCCTGGAGACTCCCCGCCATCATCCCTCTTTCTCAGCAAAGCCCTCCCTTCCCAACAGAGCCTGGGGTGAGAAACACTTGTGGCCAGATCGGTTTCCTGACCAAGCATAGGGGCCAAAACTGGCTGGAGTGGAGGTGGCCAAAGCCACTCTGGTTCCAGTGGGTGCAATGGGAAACTCTCAGCTCATTTCTGGTTGCTGGGATGATTCATGTGTGCTCCCAGGGGAGGAATTCAGTATTTCTCAAACTTCTGGCTTTACCCCATTATTACTGCTTTAAAAAAAAAAAAATAAAAAATTCAGTATTTAGGGTTGGATAATTGCTGTGCTCATGGAGCATTGTATCTGGGGCACAGTGGCCTGTTCAGGAGCTTTGTGGAGGCCAGAGACACATCTCTAGCTGGAGGCTGTTGCAGGAAGCTGGGGGGTTTCTGCAGGGTCAGGAATGCAGTGGGAGAGAAGAGACCCAACTCCGCACCTCCCCAGCATCATCATCCCTTAACTCACCAGTTAAAGAGCTCCCAGAGGTCATAGGAACAGGCTTTCCATCTCTAATCTTACATCCTCATTCTACCCTTGGCTTTGCAGAGGTGTTGACCATCACAAGGCATGCAGTGGCATTGCTAAGACAGGAGTGCAGGGCTGCATGCTTTCTGCTGCTGCACCATCATTCAGTGCCTTTCCATTTGTTCACCGGTCTCACCTCTCCTCTTTCTGGTTTGTTTTTCAGATGTCTTTACAATTTTCTATTCAAATGCATGAACTGTCCCCGATTTCAGGGTGAAACCAGCCCCAGCTCTATTCCCACATGTCAGGGGGGGAAAAAAAGTTGTTCCTCTCCTAACTTTTGCTACGTGCCTGTCTGGGAACAGGAGGGAAGAGAACATCTTATTCCTTCCATCCGTGCAGCCTTGGGTAACTGCACGGCGCTGCCAGCTTTGGACTGCGTTCTCCCAGCCTGGATGCGTTACATCTGCACCGGAGGGAAGAACCTGCCTCCGTGCTGGGCGTGCAGAGCGGCGGCGCTGGCCGCGGGTGGCACTGCCTGCCCGCTCCCCTGTGAATCACGGCGGCCTCACCGCTCTGCACACCCATCACTTTTTCCACCTTTTTAAGTGATCTGTGTTCCACATTAAGCAGCCGATTTGTTTGGGTGGAGAGGCTGTGGGAGGCTTCGGTTCCTATTCATAAAGAGTCATTGATCTATGAGGGAGTTTCCTCATTTTTTTAGCAAATACTCCCTTTCCTCTTGTTAATGACTCTATTTTAGTCTCAGTCTTGAGATTAAAATCTGGTTGTTTCCTTAGGACAACTGCACACTTACAAGAGCAGAAATAGCTATGTGATTCATATTAAGTGCTAGCACCCAGGTAACTTGCCTACATAGGGTATAAATGCAAAATAACTCATCCCTTTGCTGAATGCTTCTTTTCAAAATCAGAGCTCAAGTGGCTTTGAGTGGTTTTAAGGCAGAAAGATTCTCCACCCTTTTAGGCTGGTTTACTTTCAACACTCAGGTCTACCTTCATTGCAAGAAATGTTTTCAGGAGCCCAACAAGCCTCACCTTCCCCATGCCCTCAGTGCCAGATGGCAGCAACATCAATGGAAACCCTTCAGAAGAACTGGTGCAAACTGAAAGGCTCCACGAGGAGCCATGAATAAATCCAGGATCTGTCCCATACAGCTCATCCCGAGTCTCCAGAGATAGCCTTGCTCCTGCAGGAGGCTGTGGGGCCAGTGGGGTTTAGTGCTTTCTGGTGAAGGCGTGGCCCATTTGGAGACATAGGGGTACACTTATGTCCCTTTACAAAGGTGACTGGGCTCTTTCACACTGAGAAAGCATTAGCATGGCATCGAGCCGCACTGGTGCCAATCACTGCCAGGAGTGGCTTTTGACCAGCATTTTCCCCAGCTCAGAACTAACAGTGCAGAGAAACTTGAGCGGTGTTTGCTCCAGCTGAGAGGAGCGTGCGTCACCTCCAGAGGGCAATCTGTGCCACTCTGGATCCACATTTCAGGAGCTATTTCTCACCCTCTCCGCTTCGCAGCCAGAACTGGCTGTACATCCCACTGTTTGGGCTGCAAATAGTTGTTCTGCATGGCCCGTGTCCACTTTCAAGCTGCTGGCAAGGCTTACAGCAGCCTCATGGCTTCACTTCTGCCTCCCAAGGACATGCATGTAGCAGAGAATGGCCACATCAAGGGGATCTCGGGCTGAGCAGTTTTGTTGGGACACTGAATGATGAGGAATGGGGAGATCCTCACAAAGCAAAAACAGAGGAAGGCAGAGGTCCCTTGGTTTTGACCCTGGCATCCCTATGGGGTAGACTTTGAGGGGTCTGGAAGACACTCACATCATCTCATCTCCTGCACCATCTGTGGGATGATGCTTTGCCCTCCCTCATGTCCTGCCTGATCCCCTTGCAGAAGACTTGCTGGGACCCAAGGCACAAATCTACCTCTTTCTCCCAAAACAAGCTGGCCCACCCCACACTCACAAGGGAATTTAAGGGCTGCAATTGCTTTTCAGGTTTTTATTCAAGCTGTTTTTGAGGATGCCCCAGGGCTGGTCAGGAAAACTGGACCACATGTACTGCGGTCTGGGGCAGCGAGGCATCCCAAAGGTCCCTGGCTGTGCTAGCTAGCAAAGCTGCATAGATTGCCAAAGGACAAGACCAAACCCAGGCCATTCGTCCCCAGAAGTACACATAAGTCAAGGCTCTGCCTACCATGCAGCTGCTCGCTTCCCTGCAACAGCAGTGTGTCATGGGAGAGAGAGCTGATGGGAATAGTTTTCACAACTAAATCACACCTCAGGAGTCACTTCTGCCCAAGCCTTGAAAAAAACCATCAGGCAGCTATAAAACACTCACAAAAAAATGCCCGGTGACAGCTCAGGATTTGCTGATGGCTTCCACTCACAGTCCAGCACAGAATCAGAGAAGGGTTTGGGTTAGAAAGGACCTTAAAGCTCACCCAGTTCCAGCCCCCAGCTGGAAGGTATGTCCTTCCAGGCAGGGTCACCTTTCCCTAGACCACGGATAGCATCAGTGCCTGAGGCACAACCAAGCCAGGAGTTCAGATGCAAGAGGTATTTTTGCAACATCGGCTGTCCCATCTACCCGCCATTGCACCCATCCACCCGCCATTGCACCCATCCACATATACACACGGCACATCACATTCCCAGTCACGTTTTCCCTCCCTCTCAAAGCCAGGCAGTCCAGCCGAGAGGCACACAGAACCAAGCCAAGTGATATGTAACAGTTGTAGTATTTTTTCCTGCCTTTTCTATTTTGCTTTCCAAGCCTATCAATCTGCTTCGCACTTTTACGTATCTTTCCACTTTAGTGGAAAAAGCACTCACAAGCAGGTGATGGCTTAGAAAGTGAATTTGAAACATCCAGTCAAATAAAAAGATTATGCAAAAAGTCAAACTTTATGCGCAGAGAAGTATGTGATAAGGAAAAAACAGCTGCTGGGGAAAATACTTCAGGAAATCACTTCATTGTGTTCGTGGTAGGAATGATTGCCTTTTGAAAGCATTATTAGTAACAGATGTATATGTCCTGATGAAACAGAGGACATACTGTGATATTAAAAGGTTACCACACACTATATAAATTCCAAAGAGACATAAAACCTTCAGATTACTGAAGACCACATGGGTTAATCTTTTAGCACATGGATTATTGAGAGAGCTCCTCAGCTTTTGGTGCTACTTCTTAAGAGCTCCTGACAATGCTTTCCTTTCCTGAAGACATTCAGGAGCTCATTTTCTCAGCATTTTTTCCCAGCCTGCAGTGCTCATGAAGAGCTTCCCCAGAGCTTGTCATAAAAATAAAAACATAAAATATTAAGTTGCCTCGTTAAAGGTTCATTATTGAGAATGCCAAGAATGCCGGACAATAGAATTGCAAAACAGATACTTCCAGAATCAAGAATTGAAATGAATGAGCCTATGTTCCCATCCCTGGTTTTAACTCCACTCCCTGCAAGCTGGTGACACCTCCAGCTTCTGTGACCAGTAAGAATACAGTGAGCAAAAGAGTTACTTTCTGTGCCCCACCAAGGCAAGGCAAGCCAAACCAAGCAAGACCTGCTTCCAAGCAATAAAACTTTTATCTTTCACCATCTTAAACCCACTTTTCTCACAGAGCCCGAGACTCACTTTGGGCTCAGTCAAACCAGAGCCAGGCAAAATCCTGTTTCAAATCTCCCCCAAACCCTCACAAGAAACCACTTAACTTCTATAGGAAAGCTTCTCTGCTGTGCTCTGCTGTCCTGTCCTTGCTGCTCCTGATGCTCCCAAGGATCCATCCCTCACAGGGAGATAACCTCCTTTCCCACCCCTTTGTAAAAGCACTATCTGCTCCTCCTTCGCTCTTGCCACCTGATGAAGGGTCCCTCTCCAGCATCCTTGTAGCCCCCTTTGCGTGCGCTCAGAGGATGAACCCCACAGCAACACCCATGGCTAACCCTGCAGCCATGCATCCTTTGGGTCAAATCAGGGAGCAAGCTGCACTCAGCAGGGCAGATTTATTCCCACTGGAGGCACTGGGAGGTGCCGGGGCAGGACGGGTGCCAGCTGACACGGATGATCTTTATGAATGACAGCAGTGCCTCTCTGGGCTGCAGCAGCTGCTTTGTAAATCAAGGAGTTGCCAATAACAGAGAAAACTTGACACACCTGAATTAACACTGCATGTTTCTGCTGGCTCTGGGGGGCTATTGAATGTCTCCCCACCTGGTGGGGTTCTTACTGTTATTGCCATTGTTATTGTTAACAAGTGTGGGGGGAAAGGTAGAGGCTGACCGTTGCCTGACTTGTGCTATTATCATTCATAAATACTATCAGGGAGCCAATGTGGGAATTCTCCTTCCCACTGGCTCCCTCTGATAGCCCTGAGGAATGGCTCTTCAGGGGAAGATGGATCAGCTGGTCAGATGTTTATTGCCAAGTTTTCTCTGATTCATAGAATCATAGAATGGTTTGGGTTGGAAAGGACCTTAAGATCATCTAATTCCAACCCTCTGCCATGGGCAGGGACATCTCGCACTAAACCGTGTTGCCCAAGGCTCTGTCCAACCTGGCCTTGAACACTACCAGGGTTGGAGCATTCACAACTTCCTTGAGCAACCTATTCCAGTGCCTCACCACCCTCACTGTGAAGAACTTCTTCCTTATATCTAATCGAAACTTCCCCTGTTTCAGTTTGAACCCATCACCCCTTGTCCTGTCACTCCAGTCCCTGATGAGGGTCCCACTCCAGTCCCTGATGAAGGTCCCTCTCCAGCATCCTTGTAGGCCCCCTTCAGACACTGGAAGCTGCTCTGAGGTTTCCAGCAGCTTCTCTTCTCCAGGCTCAACAGCCCCAATGTTCTCAGCCTGTCTTCATACGGGAGGTGCTCCAGCCCCTGAGCATCCTCGTGGCCTCCTCTGGACTTGCTCCAGCAGCTCCATGTCCTTTTTATGTTGAGGACACCAGAACTGGACACAATACTCCAAGTGAGGTCTCACGGAGCAGAGTAGAGGGGCAGGATCACCTCCTTTGACCTGCTGGTCATGCTTCTTTTGATACAGCCCAGGGTACGGTTGGTTTCTGGGCTCAGTGCATGCTGAAGCCGGCTCATGTCAAGCTTCTCATCAACCACCACCCCCAAGTCCTCTCCACAGGGCTGCTCTGAATCTCTTCCCCGCCCAGCCTGTAGCTGTGCCTGGGGTTGTGCCGACCCAGCTGTAGGACCTTGCACTTATCTTGGTTAAACTTCATGAGGCTGGCATCAGCCCACCTCACAAGCGTGTCCAGGTCCCTCTGGATCCCATCCCTTCCCTCCAGCGTATCAACCGAGCCACACAGCTTGGTGTCGTCGGCAAACTTGCTGAGGGCGCATCAATCCCACTGTCCATGTCACCGACAAAGATGTTGAACAAGACAGGTCCCAGCACCGATCCCTGAGGGACACCACTCGTTACTGGTCTCCAACTGGACATTGAGCCATTGACCACAGCTCTTTGTCTGCGGCCATCCAGCCAGTTCTTTATCCACTGAGTGGTCCATCCATCCAATTGATGTCTCTCCAATTCGGAGACAAGGATGTTGTGTGGGACAGTGTCAAACGCTTTGCACAAGTCCAGGTAGATGATGTCAACTGCTCTGCCCCTGTCCATCAGTTCCTGGCACCTGGTTCTGTTTCTGGCTTTGCCAGTGATGGCCATCTCTGTAACCACTGTGGCTTTTCTTAAAGAGGGGGTTACTGTTCCCCCTAGCTCTCAAAGGCTCATGTATTGGTCATACTCTCTGCACTGATGGAGTTTGGCAAGGATGGTAATAAGAAAATGGGTGAGTTTAAGATTTCTATTGTTTTCCAATGGTGACCTGGTCAATAGCTCGATGTATTTGAATCACTTTTGGCTCATTTGAGTAGCTGAGCTCTTTTGGGGGAATGAAAAGTATTAAATCACAGGATTCTCTTCTGGGAGGATGTTTTTCCAGTTAAGCAAACCTTGTTGGTTTCTAGTCCGTAGGCTTGGAAATTGACATTAAATAAGTTGTCTGTCTCTATGGCGACAGAACCACAGCTCCCCTGCAGAAGGCATTGGTTCAGGAGGCTCTCCAGGCAGAGCACAGATAAGAAACTCGCATAAGTTATATTTCTGGTTCCAACATCTGAAATATTATTCTTGGTGCCTTTCCAGAATGTGATCAGGGTGTGGGGGAGGCCAAGGGCTTTTCCCTGATCATGTGGCTCACTTGGATCTGGAGTGATAAAACATCCATTTGTACGCTTGGGGCAGCTGAAGAGGTGAGCTGAGGCAAAAGGGGTGTTCAGGGAAGTGATGGCCATGGTGCTTGTGAGAAATGAAATACGGGCAACAGGAAGAGGGAGCACACTCACCAAGGTGTTAGAGCTGGTCACCCATCGGAGAGCAAGGCAGGTGAGAGGCCACCATAGATTTTGAGGGTTGGTGGTAGAAACCTGGGCTGACCATTTTCCCCTATGTCAGGTATTACCTGGGACAGCACAGGCAAGAAGAAAGCTATCTAAGTTCACAGGGGTGATTAAATGCCAATTATGTGAGCGGTGATTCCTCTGCCAAAGGGATGCTTGCTATGAGCAGACTCTACAGCTTTTAAGATTTGGGGTTTTTTTCTCCCCTACCAAAGTGCACAAAACCCCATGGTTTGGCTCTTCTCTCTCGTGCCTCATGTGTGCCTGGCCAGCACTGCTGCTGTTTCTCACTCTCCCTGTTTTTCTCCTGTAGGTCTCACATTGGGTGCTTCGAAATAAGGATAATAAAAGGAAAACTCAGATAAAAGACTAAAATGAGGAAACACCGACATCTGCCCTTTGAGGCAGTGTTTTATCTCCTGCTCTCAGGCTGTTGCTTGGTTCATGCCCAGCAGCAAGCAGGTAAGACTCTGCTGCTTTTTGTGACTTCGCCCCATACGAACGTGCCGGTTGTTCACAGTGTTTGGTTTTTAACATGCATGTCGATGGTCTGTTGTGGTTTACCCTCTGCTCTCAGCTCCCACCCAGCTGAGGGTCCTTTCAGACCTTAGCCAACGCGCGTGGTGCCTTCCCGAGCATGTCGCTGGCCGATGGCGTGCCTTTGAGGATGCTCTGCGGGGGACAGAGGTGCAGGATGCGCACCCCCAGTGGCCCCAGGCGGGTGTTCTCCTGGGCAGAGCTGTTTTGCCCTCCTTGCATATGTCGGAGGGCTTTTTACAGTGAGAAGAGCACTGCCACCGACCTCTAGAAGGGCACTGGTGCCTTTGGGACCAGAGCTGGTGTCATGAGGTGGGTGTTAGCAGCAGGCAAACTATGGAAAACTCATTCCAGCACCCAGGCTGCTTAAACTGAGCAGCCGTTCCTTCCTTGAGAACTACCACAGAGGCGGCAAAGCCCTGAGTCAGCAAAAAACCTGCAGGAGACCACGGGCAGCTAGAGGCGGAGCAAACCTGAGTTCACACGTGAAGCTGCAGGGGTCTGGCTCAGGGCTGTGCAGCAAGGGTCCAGGAGGGGAGAAGTGTCTTGCCTCCCCCTCTCTGGGAAGGGTAGGTCGCATGCTGTCCTCTCCTGCCCCTCAGTGCTGGCGGTGTCAGGGCGCTGATGGCTGTCTGGCTTTTCTCCAGCAGTTCTCGCTGTGCTGAGGGCGGTAAAGGGAAGCTGAGCTTCACTTTCACCATGCGAAAGAGGCTGTCGGTTGTTTGGGTGAGGAGGAGGAGGAGGCTGCTTGTGCTGGCTGATAGAAAATCCTAAATCCCCATCTGTTTTTTTAAAGCTGTCAAACCCGTTGCTGTGGCTGATATAATATTTCTAGTGGATTCCTCTTGGAGCATTGGGAAGGAACATTTCCAACTGGTTCGAGAGTTTCTGTATGATGTTGTAAAAGCTTTAGATGTGGGAGGAAATGATTTTCGCTTTGCCCTGGTCCAGTTCGGCGGAAACCCCCACACAGAGTTCCAGTTAAATACCTACCCCTCTACCCAGGACGTCCTGTCCCATATCACCAACATGCCTTACATGGGGGGAGGCACCAAGACTGGAAAAGGATTAGAATACCTAATCGAGAACCATCTCACTAAAGCTGCTGGAAGCAGAGCCAGTGAAGGTGTCCCCCAGGTTATTATAGTGTTAACGGACGGACGATCCCAGGATGCTGTGGCTCTGCCATCGTCTGTCCTTAAATCAGCCCATGTAGACTTGTTTGCGATCGGCGTGCAGGAGGCGGTGGAAGGGGAGTTGCAGGAAATAGCAAGCGAACCCTTCGATACGCACCTTTTCAACCTAGAGAATTTTACCGCTCTCCACGGCATAGTTGGAGACTTAGTGGCAAGTGTCCGTTCATCCATGACTCCAGAAAAGGCTGGGGCCAAAGGACTGGTTAAAGACATCACAGGTAATGGCCGACTGCTGATGGCTTCCATCAGCACGGTATCTGCTGGTGTTGTGCTGTTTAAAGCCTTTGTAGGGGCAAGACTGAGATGGACGTTCAAGAGGTTTAAAAACAAAGGTTTGAAGTGTGTGGCCCCATGTTTGTAGCTATCGAGCGCGCTGTCACCTGCAGACTGAACTGGCATCCCAGGAGGTAGCACAGGAGCCCTGGGATGGGCAGTGACCCGTTGTGGCCATCCTTTTGCACCCATGGCATGGAAACGAGCTCAGGTCAATAACTCTGCAGGGAGCTCTGCAGAGTTATTAAATTGCCCCATCCTATCCACTCCCAAGGCAGGGAAATAGGGGATGAGCACACTAGTTATGATGGTGATTCTCTGAGACCCTGACCAAAAACCCTCAAGAGCAAGAAGGTCACTGCTGGCTGCAGGGACACCATGTGGGATGTCCCCTTGCAGCTAGCAGGGGACATAGGCAATGTGCTACTTCAGAAAGTGACATTCTTGACAGAAGACAGCAAAAGCAGTTCGGTGGAGACCTTCTCCGCTGAAACCCCATCCCTGAGCTGGCCCTTCTCACCTGCTTCGAGGAAGGTCCCTCTTGCAACACCACTCAAATGCCTTCTGTACAAGCCGATGGCTTCCACCTGCTGGAGTGCTGGACCCTTTCTGTGACGGAAACCTCCCTTCAGACCACCTGGGCATCAACACATCTGTGCTGACTGCAAGCTGGGGACCCAGTTTGCCTGGAAAAAAGCAAGACGCTTCCTCCAGCCTTTCTCTGTTTATTAAATTTCAGTGTGGAAGGGGCCCTTTGAGCAGCTTTGTTGTGTTTCACAGCAGAAGCCCCAGAGATCAAACCTTTCTTTTTATTCCTGAGACTCCATCTGAAGGTCAATAGCTTGTGGGGTGATATAAGGCAACAGCAGTGTGATGAGGCAGTGTAACATTAATCCCCCTCTTTTGGCTTGCCTGATTAACCCTCACGCCAGCCCCACTGAGTGCTCTCCATCACTGCATGACACTGAGCAACACCAAAAGGCTGTGCTCATGTCTGTTTTTATTGTGCAAAGTGCTTGACAGGGCAAATACCCAGATCATGTGAAAGCCACAGGGAAGGAAAGCAGCTGCCCCAGAAAGGTGACATAAGGTTCACCAATTCTAAGAAATTCACGTCAATATATGTGGAAATTGAGTGTTATCCCAACCAGCTACAGCACTGCAGTGGCTGCTTCACAGCTTCTCCGTTGAGGACCACAGTGCTTCCCTGTTTAAATCCGGGGGAATTGTTCTTTGGCGGCTGACTGTCCTCCTCAGGGGCACACCAGCATGTAACCCCATAGTACATAAACATCTGGAATCACAGACATTTCTTTAAAAGCTCTAAAGGCGATTTCCTCCTTTGTGTTTATGGTACATTTCCAAGTTCATTTCTACTCTGAGAGATTTTTTGCATTTCCTCTCCCCCATAACACAAATTTAAGTTAATCCTACTATAGTAGTTTTGCCCCTGTGTGACTTGCATGGATGATCTATGGAATATCATGAAACATGGGAAAAGATGTTACAGGTCCTAAACATTGGATGACAAGAGTGTGCAAAGCATGGTACAAATAACATTTGCATGAGTTTAAGAAGTGGTTTTATTCAGCTGCTAACTCCATGTAGCATTAAAATGTGTAAAAATGCCGTGGAAGTTATGCTAAAAATGAGCCCTGATATTAAAGAGAAATGTAAAAAACTCCCAGTCCCACTGTACTTCCAGTAGAAAGTACCAAAGCTGTTGGGCTCTGGCAGTGCCCAGAGCTGACTAGTGTAAGTGTGAGAGTCAGCCCCGAGTTTGCCCTGATGTATTTGTTAAATCTGAGCTGTCTGTCTCATCTGACCCTCCTTGCTTAGTTGTGTAACAAGCATGCTTTTATTTGTTCTCCAGCACCAGCTTGTTCCATAAACGTGCACTGAAGTACAAGGTGTTTTTACGGTGATGACAAATTATCCAACGCATCTGTTTCTTACCTATTTTCTCTCCTGTGGGAGTGACCTGTGCTGCTGTGATGACACCCATGGGCATCTGAAACCTTGTTCCTCAAAAAGATGTCCAGGGTATCTAAAGCAGCGCTGGGTACAACCACTTTGAGATTTTCCCTTTATTTATATGATGAAGTAGAATGTGTACATCCCACCTGAAAACGGCACAGTAGAAACAACACTAAGCACCCCTAAGTTTTGACTCAGTGATGGAAAAATAAATCCTGCAGTCTTTTGTAATTCTGAACCATTTTAAAGCCAATACTGGCAGTGGAGTTGGCCCAGGGAAATGATGATGCCCTGAAGACCTTCTTTGTTGCTGGAATTGTGGTATTATTAGAATCTCTTGGTGACATTGTGATGTGTGAAAACATTTGCTAGAAAAGCAATAAAACAGGATAAAAAAAAACCCAACGAAACCCAACCCCAAAGAGGTGGTTTTACCACTGCTGGTTAACAGCAAAGACTGCAGGTTTATCCCTGGCCTTGCTAAACTCCATGCCAGTTTTGCTATTGGTTTCACCTTTGGCTTTCAGAAGTTGAGAGTGGGGTTTCCAGGCGGTGCATGTCATTCATTTGCAAATAGCCTGAAATTTGATTTCTTGAGAAGATTGGAGAGTAATAGCATGGAAACATCCAAGCATGTTTTTGGGTGGTCTTTACCCCTGTTTGCATGCATACAGCTCTTGGTGACATTGATGGTTATAAATTAGTTGAGCAAAAGGAGTAAGAGCAAACACCAGGGCATGTTTGGTCTGCTTCGGTAAGTCTCACAGCAAAAATGTTTCCCCCTTCATAATCATGTTCATGCCATATAAAAGGTTGGGGGTTTTTGGTGTGTGGATAGTCTCAGCAGATGCTTGCGATCATCTGGTTATGGTCACAACAAATAGAGTTGGATAATTGTGTCATGACTAATTTCATCACCCTGTTTTAACCTGATTCTGCATTCCTTGATTGAATATCCAGAGTCCATATGAAAAATACCAACCCAGCCCCTCTATCGATAATCAGCGCTGCTTTCTGCGAAGTAATTAAAGCAAGACAACTGTTTGCTGTAGGTTGGCAGCTGTGCAGGTCTGCAATACCATTGTGTGTGTGCTGGCTGCTAGTAAAAGAGTTACAGAGCAAGAATAACAACTGCAGCCTTTTCAAGTGTTTCTAACAAATGCATTTGGAATAATAATCCTTCATGGTGGGAGAAGCCAGTAAATTCAGCCACTGCTCTTAACCAGCAAAAGAGAAGATTCGCAATGGAGAGGCTGAAACTTCCCATGATCCCAGTGTAACAGTGGGGTTTTCTTTAAAAGAAAGAGTGCAGTGAGGAAAACCTCCTCTTAATCTTCCTGTCCTCACCCACTGTCTGCAGGCTGAATTACCACCAAAATCCATCTTTTCCTTTTAGCTCTGTCTAAATATTGAGGCAGTGCTGGCCACGGGTGGAATGGATTTAGATTGGAAAAAACCTGTATTTTGCCAAGTTTTCTCCTTGTGTGCCAATAATTCTGACCCCTGTGTAATTGCAACCACCAGCTCAGGTTGTGCCTCTTGATGGGCAGTGGATGCTACTGGGTTGGGGCTGGGAGCTCTTATTCAATCAGAATGCAGAACTAAGAGGCAACCTCCTCAGTGAACATGTGTTTTGTTTGCTCATTTCGTGTTTCTTACTGTTTTTCCAAGAAACATGTCAGAACACTGTACAACCGCATGTGATCACCCATTTTAATGCCTTCACCTTTGCATTTCTTTTTTTAAAGCTCAAGAGTCTGCTGACCTTATTTTCCTTATTGACGGATCAGACAACATCGGAAGTGTCAATTTTCAAGCCATACGTGATTTCCTTGTAAATTTGATTGAAAGCCTCAGAGTTGGAGCTCAGCAAATACACATTGGGGTGGTGCAGTATAGTGATCAACCCAGAACCGAGTTCGCTTTGAACAGCTACTCCACAAAAGCGGAAGTTCTGGATGCCGTGAAGGCACTTAGTTTCCGCGGTGGCGAGGAAGCGAACACCGGTGCGGCACTGGAGTTTGTGGTGGAGAACCTCTTCACCCAGGCAGGAGGCAGCAGGATAGAGGAAGCGGTGCCTCAGATTTTAGTGCTGATAAGTGGTGGAGAGTCTAGTGATGATATCCGAGAGGGCGTGTTAGCGGTGAAGCAAGCTAGTATATTTTCCTTTAGCATTGGGGTCCTGAATGCTGACAGTGCAGAGCTGCAGCAGATTGCTACTGGTGGAAGCTTCGCATTTACTGCCCTGGATATCCATAACCTCGATGCTCTTCGAGAATTATTACTGCCCAATATTGTTGGAGTGGCCCAAAGACTCATTTTGTTAGAGGCCCCAACCATTGTGACTGAAGGTATGTATGTCTTTCTAGACTGTTGCATTGTGATGAATGAATGAGCTTTTGCACACTTGAAAACATGTTTATTTTTTTAATTATTACTTTTTTCCTTTTCCTTCTGCCATGAATCTCTCTGGTCAGGTTGTGGGAAGGACATGCAGTCCTGCTGCTGGTGGGCAGAAATGCTTTTGCCCGGTGGGTTATCTTTTGAAAGCTGTGAGGTTGCGTGTCAATCGCTGGCATGGCATGGGGCTTTAAAGGACACAAGCAGGGCATAAAAAAATCTCATATAATCCTTTTTGGGGTATGTAAGGACTCTAGGAGTAAATACTGCACCACGGTCAGTTTGAAAACATCGATGTCACATTAGCTTACATTACATGCCAGTTGAGTGCCATGAGAATGAAATTTGATGGGGGAAGCTAACAGGGATGTTAAATGGATCCTTACTTCACAGAGTTGAAGTTATCAGATTGCTAAAACAGTACAATTCCATACCTTATTGAAACTGTGCACTGCCCTTGGGAAAACAGTGAAATCCTGTGTTGCTGAACTTAAAAAGCAAAATAACCCTTAGTTCTTCTGAAGTGAAATCCCTACATTGCTCGTATCTATTTCCCTTCAATGTATAAGCTGAGAAAATCTACATTGTTCTGTGAGGCCATGGGGAAAGAAAATGTAGTTGTGAATATTCCACTTAAATCACTTTGTCACTCTTAAGTCCTCATTAATATTAGTTTTGGACTAGCATCAGCTCGGGTGCAGTAGAATAATGACTATCTGGATTTATGGAGCAAGTAGGTGGTTGAGAGTTTCTCACTCTGTGTTTTTACGACTAAGTTAAGCTTACTGATAGAGAGGCTTTAAGGAAGACACAACACATTGTACTTCAGAGGCTCCTGGAAAGGGCCAGGCTGGAGTTACTGCACGCACTTACGAGGATGCTCCATGTAAACAATACTTTTGGGATCCAAGTGCCAGGCTGGAGTTCTGTACATCCTGTTCAATTCATGATATATGTTGACACATAAAACTGCATTCCAGATGTCTTTGCTGATCTATGTCTAAATATGATTGCTACCCAGTGGCTCAAATCAAAGGGAGGAGTTTGCCTGAAAGATCATTTTATGACCTTGCCTTGATTATTTCAGGAAAGAGCATAAAAACTTTTGCTTGTAGCCTCCCCCCCCCCCCGACATGAATAGAT
The DNA here is from genome assembly GCF_000696875.1 of Nestor notabilis. Classification (NCBI taxonomy): domain Eukaryota; kingdom Metazoa; phylum Chordata; class Aves; order Psittaciformes; family Psittacidae; genus Nestor; species Nestor notabilis. Next base: position 15,563 of record NW_009932639.1, read on the forward strand.
GCCTCAAAGTGCCTTTCTGCCTCTCTTTTCCCCTCTCCTTCAACTACTAGGGGAGCCCAGATGATTAAATTCTGTGAGACGCTTCACCAAAGAGAGCTAAGATGGCAATGAAGAGGGAACTATGCAGGGCTGGGTTCAGTGCTGACACCCTCCAACATTCCCAGCCTTTAGAGTCAAAGACATAATGCTTTGATCCCAAATCCTTTGAAATTCCTGGGAGACTTGCCATCAGCTTTACTGGCTCCGAGTCAGACTCTGTGCGATGTGTATAGGGTTGCTGAAATGCTTTTGCTTTGATTGTATCCATTGAAATTAACGCCATGGTTTGTTTCCTCCTGGGGGTTTTGGTTTCAGTTCTTGCATTCCTCTCCTCTAATAAAACATACTTCAGGATTTGAAAGCTGCAAGAGAAATGAGTGGAGAGAGCTATTCCTTCCCAGCGTCCCTCATCTTTGCAAAGCCCCTTTCATATTTCCCACAAACTTCTATACAAAGTCAAAAGCTTTGGGGTATCCATTTTTGGGTATCTAGCTGCTGAGAAGCTAGGGAAGTACTTGGGACATCTCTCCTGGATGATACGAAGCAGAGATTTCAGGCTTTCTTATCCATTTGGCAAGTTTCCTGTTTTCAGCCCTCTCCTCCTTGGAGCAACTGATGATGAAAAAAACCTACCTGGGAGAATAAAAGGTGGATATAATGGTTCTGGGAAAGGAATAGTTTAAACAGATCCTTGTGGCTTTGTGAGTAGTTCTGTTTTGACAGCCTGGGCAGCCAACTGCAAGCAACTGGCAGCTCACGTGAGGCTGTGTCTTGGGGAGGGTGCCACCACATTCACTTCGTGCAGGTTCTCACCGTTTTGTGTCTGACACCACCGAGGTGGGCTATTCTAATCTTCACATTTTAACAATCAGTCCTTAATCAAACAACTTCCAGCAAGACTTCGTGAGAGGCTTGTGCAAAGGCTTGCACTGGTGGCAGAGGAAGGTCTCTTGGGGACTGGGGACAGAGAGGCTGCTGAGACACAGATGTTATCTCCAGCTCTTAATCACCCCTTGGGGTAGCCCAGTCTCATGGCACTCACCCCTGATGAGAAACCTGACGGAGATGAGCCTTTGGGAACACTGCTTTCCATGGCCAGCTGGTGTGCAGCCAAGAAGTACTGCAGCCAAAGCTTTGGGTTTTGTTCAAATCCAAAGTAAACAGCCTCCATTCAGAGGAGCACTGATGGGCTGAGGGGCTGCACTTTTCCATCGAGGCCATACAAGAGTGTTTGCTTCCACTTGCCCTGAGAGGTTTGAGATCCTGACGATGCTGGGTCTCCTCATCCCCCAGGCTGTGCACTGAGCATAGCGGCGAGCATGGGAGATGATGGACCTGCCACCTTGAATACTGACCCATCTCAGGAGCACTTAGGTGGGCTGGCAATTTAGGACACCCCAATTTCAACATAATGCAATAATCCATAATGCTCCAGCATAACTTGGAAGCATCACAAGGTTTTCTTTTTCACTTCAATGACATGAAATTAGGAAGGTGATGATATGAGTGGGGTTGTATAAAAGATGGTATCAGGATTATCTCCCATGATGATCATGTATAATGCTTTTATCATAGCGATATTGGTCTTGTTAATATTTTCTGGGGTTTTTTGTGTGTACATTTGCTGTATTAAATATGATGGTGCTTTGTTTCCAATGCTGCACCACAGGGTTGTTTTTTCTTCCCTAACTATCTTCCTTCAAACTTAGCCCGGGAGCTGGAAAGCTAACTGTGCTCGTTCTGATTCCTGTGGCATCATCAGTAATAAAGTTACAGAGATTACAAAGTAGGGGACCTGTTTTGTTAAAGACATGGCAACAAGAGTATATGATTCAGCTCCTCCATGGCTGGGCTAGCTGTGCCAAGAAAAACCGTAACTTGGTTTTGTCAGATAAGGAATAAGATGTAGGATGTGAAGACTCAAAGTCCAGGTATGTTGAATAAGTGGGGACTGTTCTTGTGTCATTGCTCTTGAGAACATAATCCTTCTGAGACCAAACCATGCTCTGGCATGATGCTCATGGCTCCACTGCAGATAGAGGAAGCATCACCTGCTTATTTTGACTCATGTGCCAGCTGAGTACCAACATTTCTCCTGTTTGCCCTTTCTTGTTTTGACATGTATGTGCATTTTAATACTAAGTTTTATAAACGATGCAGTTCTTGCAATTCTTCAGCTCTTCTGTGTTTTAGATAGGGAAAACATTCCTATTTCTTATTAACTGTCTGCTAGAACTTAGAAAATAATTCTGTTTGAAAGCAAGACACTTTAAAAGTTGTTGGGAGTAACAGTACTTCTGACAGACAAGAAGTCCTAAATGTTGCTGAACTGTTGACCTAGAACTGATCTGCAGTGTGGTGAAGGCTTCCGCTAACATTATGTTCATGTATTACTTGCAGTTATTGAAGTGAACAAGAAGGATATAGTCTTCCTGATAGATGGCTCAACTGCACTGGGGTCTGGCCCCTTTAACTCAATTCGTGATTTCATTGCCAAAATTGTGCAAAGGTTGGAGGTTGGACCTGACCTGATCCAAGTCGCGGTGGCTCAGTACGCAGACACTGTGAAGCCAGAGTTCTATTTTAACACCCACCAGAGCAGAAAGGATGTGATGGCTAATGTGAAGAGAATGAAGCTCATGGGTGGTACGGCACTCAACACTGGCTCGGCACTGGACTTTGTGAGGAACAACTTCTTCACCAGTGCTGCTGGGTGCAGGATGGAGGAAGGGGTGCTCCCCATGCTGGTGCTCATCACTGGTGGTAAGTCTATGGATAGTGTTGACCAAGCTGCAGCAGAGATGAAAAGGAACCGGATAGTGATCCTTGCCATTGGGTCAAGAAATGCTGACCTGGCAGAACTTCAGGAGATTGCCCATGAGAGAGATTTTGTGTTCAATCCGAACGACTTCCGTGTCCAGTTCATGCAAGCCATTCTTCCTGAAGTGCTGTCGCCTATCAGGACACTCTCTGGAGGACTGATTATTCAAGAACCACCATCAGGTAGTTAATGACCTGTTTCTAATTAAAGACATATGGTTTATATATTTGTCAACCCTTATTCTAGGACATGTAGAGATAAAGGGGGGAAAAGCATCAAGCACATGTTTCAGCATAGCTAAATGTTGTCTCTTTGATTTACAAAATGAGGAGGAACAGGTTGGTGAATTTGGTAGTGTAGTTGTTGTTACAGCTTTGTCATTCCTTCCTGGACATTTTTGTCCCATTCTGTATTTGTCACCAACATTTAAAGGCCTGGATGTGAAAGATGTGCTTTACTAGTCAGGTACTGAAATCATACAGTGGAGGCTTTTTCTCTTGCTTAGGGTTTGTGTAATTTATGAACAGGGCACACCGTGAATGTTAAAGTATCTCGTCCTGTTTGAGAATAATCTCTGGTGGATATTTGCTCAAGAAAGCTTAGAAGATTCTTCTGAGTGTTAAGAAAATAAGCAAGTTTGTTCCTGGAGATGTTCACTGAAACTCACCCTTTCAGAGCATATTTACAGTTTTCTTGTCATTTACTCAGCTCAAGCCCTAAGAGACGTATGAGACTATAGCAGTGTTGGTTTTCATTTAATCTGTTTAGAAGGTGATCCAAACACCTGTGAAGCCAGTGGATTCTTTTTACTTGGTGTTGCCATTGAGATCAGTCATTTGGAAGGAATCCACTTGCTAGTCATGTCTTTTCAGGCAGTTTCTGCTGCATCTCAAGAGGTGTTGTAGCTGACTACTGATTTTATTCCAAATTTCTCAGGATTTCTTCCCAATAGGGATGCTTGAAGTTGAACTAATGCAATGCTCCATCATATTTGAACCTTGCATTTCTGTCTTATGGCATATAAACATTGAAAACCAGGACTTTCTCCAGCTCCCAGGAAGGTCAGGAGTGAGGTTCCCCTTGGTTTAAGTGGGTGTTGAACCATGTGCATAATGTTTTTAGTTTCTGCAAGTAATTTCAATTGTAAACCATGGTGCAAAACAAGCAGCTTTTGGAAAGGGTCCTTAAGGAATGAAAGCTGTTGGCCATTGTACATGAAGAGCAGCCCAGACACCTGAAAATCAGTTTGCCAATACTTGTCCTTAATTAAGATGAATATCACGGTACTTACCATTTAATAAGCTTGTTTTTTCAGAACATGTTTCCTGCTAATGCAGTTTTGCATGGCTATACACCAAACCTGGCATTCTAATCTTCAGTGGAAATGAAAAGTGTGCCCATACTTCCTTGTTCTTTAATGCTCATTCATGCAGCTTCTCTCTTTTTCCGGTCCTTTTGTTCTACTGTACTCACAGCTATTCACATACACCATAAGCAAGTAATCATATCCTACTCCATAGACTGTTATTAGTAACATACTGATTTTGACCCTGGGCAGTCTGTTTCATTTCAACTAGATATTGTCTCACACTGGGCCTTGAATCAGGCTTTTCTGGGATACAGCCCAGGAAGGGTTTAACCTTAAAAAAGGAGCTAAGAACTGGCTGGTTATGGCCAAAAGTGGGAAATTTCTCCCCTTTCAGCAGCTCACAGAATGGATGTCCACAACTGCAGACATCAACACGCACTTTTCTGCACTGTATATAGCCATCAAACAGGCAGGTGTCTCAAGCAGCTGTTGCAGTCTGGTCTGGACCAACTTTTCTAAGCCTATCAGTAAAAGCACTTTTTAATACCCACTAAAAATACCAGCCAAAATGGTTACTTGGCAAAAGTGTTTTCCCATATAAGTGGTGCTTAACCCTGTACCAGAGGCCAGCCGCTGCTGGCTGCACAGCGTGACCACGGAAGTCACTGCAGAGCAGTGCATGGTTTTCTACATCTAGGGATGCATGGGAGCATCTCTGTGGAATGGGGGATTGCTGTCACTAAGGGGGTGATAGCTCTGGCTGTCAAAGCCCACTTAAAGTGTCAGAAAGCAGAAGCATTCCCTAAAGCTTCATTAGAAAGCTCCAAGTAACTGTGTGTTGATTTGCAGATAAGGAAGGTGTCTATAGGTGTAACTCACTATTGCTCCACCAAAATCAGTGGAGCTGCCTTTTGATGGCTAAGGGTCTGGCCCAGCGCATGCAACTCTGACACTGACAGCCATTGAGAACATCTGCCATGGCAGAGTCTGAGCCCCATCGATAAACCTGACCTTTAAAAGACTTTTCAATACACATCAGAAACTTCCCCTGCCCAGTTTAGTCATTTCCAGCAAGGTCCTTGTTAATTCTGTGCTGATCACACTCTTTCTCATCTCTTTTTCTTGTCCTTCCTCCTAACCATGTTTACATGCGTGTACAGCGTATGCTGTATGCACACATGAAGAAAAATAATCCATGTTTGTTTTCTGTGATGTCTCATGTTGTTTTCTGTGCTCTACTGCAGTTCAAGTAACCAAAAGGGATATCATCTTTCTTTTGGATGGATCACTCAACGTCGGAAATGCCAACTTCCCCTTTGTGCGTGACTTTGTTGCCACCCTAGTTAACTACCTTGATGTCGGCAGTGACAAAATCCGAGTTGGCTTAGTGCAATTTAGTGACACTCCTAAAACAGAGTTCTTTCTATATTCATACCAAACCAAATCAGACATAATTCAACGTATGGGGCAGCTGAGGCCCAAGGGGGGGTCAGTGCTGAACACTGGCTCTGCACTGAACTTTGTGCTTTCAAATCACTTCACGGAAGCTGGTGGGAGCAGAATCAATGAACAAGTGCCGCAGGTGCTAGTCCTGGTGGTGGCAGGGAGGTCTGCTGATCCCTTCCTGCAAGTTTCCAATGAATTAGCTCGGGCCGGAGTGATGACTTTTGCTGTTGGAGTTAGGAGTGCGGATAAGGCAGAACTTGAACAGATTGCCTTTAATCCAAGAATGGTGTATTTTATGGATGATTTCAGTGCTCTGACAGCTTTACCCCAGGAGTTAAATAAGCCTATAACAACATATGTTAGTGGAGGTGTGGAAGAGGTTCCACTCGCCCCAACAGGTAATACCTGCCTTCCTGCATGTTGACTGCATTAAGTTAATCTTGTTTCTCTTGACCGTTTGTTCCCCATGTACTCCTTCACATCTGTCCAAGGCCCTGTGTCATCAGAGCAGTTCAGGCTGTGTTTAACCATCAAAACATAGCTTGACACTGGCAGCGTTTAGTTTTACTCAAGTCATTTCTAATACACTTTAAAGTCAGCACAATTTTAAGCCTTTTGGCAGATCAGAGCTGACAGAGGGTCCAAGCGAGTCTACACCCACCAGTCATTCAGGTGGTCCCTTTCTGTTGCCATAATAATGTCACACCCTGTAAATGCATCTTTGGCACTAAGTCAGGCAAGGAGTGATGTGGGAAGGTTAAAGTTGTACCAAAGAGCACAGAAGAGCAGAAGTCTATCCAGGTACAGGTGGCTGAATCCTTCCTCAGAGCCTCTTTGGCAAAGTGCTGTTATCAGGCTGTCACAGAGGCTGAATTTGACTCCAGATATTCAAAGTTACCCTCCAACACTAAACCCCAAAGTTGTTGGAAAACGTAACCATTTTTAAACAGGTATTTGCTCACTATATCCCTTTTTGTGGCTATGTGCATATCAAGACTTAAGAACAACCAGGATTGTTTAGTATGGAAAGGACACAATTAAGATTAATATGAAAGATGTTAAGACACACAGATATGAGATGCTTGGTTTTCCCTTGGATATTGAATGAGATTAAAAGGGCATCAAAGGGAAACAGGTAAAAGGCTTTTTCTCCTCCCAAAGTCATAACTAGCCTGTGGATTTGAATGCTTCTTGTGATGCAACTAGGAGAGGTACTTTAAGAGAATACAGAATACGCTCTGTGTGTATGTATGTATGAATTAATATCTATTTGTTATCTCCTAAGCCTTTAAATAGAAAGAAACCCCACAACCCCCCACTGCTGTTGTACTTCATGCCTGTATTACCAGCATATTGCTAGACTATATAATCATCAGTGGCCTAATCTGAAACAGCCAATTTATGATCTGAATGATATGATGCAACACAATGTACGATATAACTATCTGGTGCTTGAATTTATTGAGTCCTAGGGTAGAGATGTCCTTGCTTCCCCTTCTTCCTCAGATAAATAAGTCGAAGGTGCTGTTTAGTCCTGTAGCCTTTGAATACTTTGTTAAATGAAAATCACTCACTTTGCATATTGAAACCCAGCTAATTTGCAGAGAAGTTTCTAGGATGATGTTTAAGAAGAAAAATGTCTTCATCTCTGTTTTTCCCCTCTTTTCATTTGTGAATTTATTCTAGAAAGCAAGAAAGATATTTTATTCCTGATTGATGGCTCAGCCAACCTCTTGGGTAGCTTTCCTGCTGTCCGGGACTTTGTACACAAAGTCATTTCTGACCTGAACGTGGGTCCTGATGCCACACGAGTAGCTGTAGCTCAGTTCAGTGATACCATCCAAGTTGAATTTGACTTTGCTGAACTCCCATCTAAGCAAGACATGCTGCTCAAAGTGAAAAGGATGAAGATAAAAACTGGGAAGCAATTGAACATTGGAGCTGCACTGGATGAGGCTATAAGAAGGCTATTTGTGAAGGAAGCTGGAAGCAGGATTGAGGAAGGAGTTCCTCAGTTTTTGGTCCTCCTTGCTGCTGGGAGATCAACCGATGATGTGGAGCAGCCATCAGATGCTCTGAAGCAAACTGGAGTTGTGACCTTTGTTATCAAAGCCAAAAACGCTGACCCTGCGGAGCTGGAAAGGATCGTGTACGCCCCACAGTTCATCCTGAACGTCGACTCCCTCCCTCGGATTTCAGAGCTTCAGCCAGACATAGTCAACCTCTTGAAAACCATCCAGCTTCAGCCAACAGGTACAGGGACCCCCAGGGTTTCCAAGAGGCTGAAAGACACCACTTACGTGCCCCCCTCAATTTGGTAACTGGGGCAATTGGGTCTGGTGATGTTTAAAACCATTACATAGAAACTGCTCCTCTGGTCAGGCTCCGATCCAGCAAAGAAGGTCCAAACTGAATTTTAAAGATGAGTAAGGAAAAAGCCTTTTGTTCAGCTGCAAGAGCTGCAGTAGGTCTGTTACTGGTGTATAAAACATGATAGAAACCTGAAATCCCACAGAGGCGTTGCCCCAGAGATCTTGCATAAGTTGATGTGCAATGCTGGCCAAGGGCTAGAAGAAGCAAATAAAGGCTTGTCTCAATTTCTCTTTCCACCCTCCCTTTTCTGGAGGAGTGATAGGGAGCAAGGAGCACTGCATGCACTGGATTCACTCTCGCTCCGTTATTTCTCACAGGAGATGGCGGCAGTTTCTATGCATTTTGTACCTATGCACCAGTAAATCAGATGCTTTTGGCTCAGTTACCATCACAGCCTCCATAGATGAGTGTGGATTAATTGAAGAATAATAAATCATAAAAAGAATCATACCGCCACGATTATAAATCACATTGTGTTACTGGAAATGATGCAGGTCCAGCTGTGTGATTTCCTAAGGCAGCCCTACCTTGGGTATTAACCTATCTCCCAACAACAGGTGGGGAAAAGGAAAAGTGTAATAATATCCATGTCATCTCTCCATACAAGTCCTGGGCAGATGGACTTAGAATCATAGAAACATAAAAAAGAAGGGCTGGAAGGGATCTCAAGGTGCCATCAGCTACATACCCCTGTCCTCAACAGGATCTTCTTGTCCAGAACCTGAAAACCCTCCGGTGGAGGAGATTTCCCAGCAATCTCTTTGACTGCTTTTATCTGTATCAGTAGATACTTTTTCTTAATGTCAAGCCTCTGCCCTCCTAGTCATAGTTTAAGCCTTTTACATCTCCTTCAGCTCAAGAAGGATACAGAAGTCAGATCATTCCCATGTTTTGTGTGACAGCCTTTCATTTACTTTAAGCTTGCCATGTACGCCTCTTCTGGGTCCTTGTGTCTCCAGCTGTGTGCCCAGCTCATTCAATCTTTCCTTGTAGGTCTTTTCTACCTTTTCACCCTTGTCTTTCCAATATTAGCCTGCTCCAAATGACCAGGGTGTAACAATGGTATTCACTAGTCATCTCTTACCGTATCCTTTCCATGTGGAGTCATTGCCCTTCCTATGTTTGTGCAGCTTCTGCCTCAACATAGACTAGTGTCACTAGCTGCTCCCTCCTTTTCAAACCATTTCTGTCTTGTCAAGATCACTCTGAATCCCTTTGATCACCAACTACTGTGAAAAATTGTGCCATTTGCTCACCAGTAGCTGCACCCACCTACTACTCTCCTAATATTCTTGGCTAAAAGACAGCCACCTTACAGGAGTACCCGTATTTTTTTCTTCTTTATCTGGTACCCATTCACTTTTGATAGGATTCTCCTCTGCTGCTCCTGAACTTTAGAAAAGGTGTATGAAATGGGGTGCACCAGGCTATGTCTGCTCCCTCTTCCTATCTGTACGACTCAACACAAGCTGTATTATCATTCCAGTCCTATGCATTAGCCCACAACATTTCCAACATTCATCTTAAGTGATAAACGTGATCTGAAGTTCGCATTAAGTCTTCAACTGCCTCTGTTAACTCCAGTATTCATAAGCAAATATTTAAGATTTTCTTCAGAGGGACAGATCATGCTTCTGCTTGTCTCACTTGACCCTGCTATAAACAAGCCAATGGTGCTTTTGGAGATACCACCCATCAGTTGCTGTTTGAAAGGCAGTGATGTTTTCTGCTTGGCTGAGCCAAAGCTTTGCAATTCTGTTAGTCAATAGCAGAATGTGTCAACAGTTCTCTGATCTTTGGCATTTCAGTCTTGTTTGTTTTGTTTTGAAGAAAGAACGTTTGGTCAAAATTCACTTTTTGGGGGGGCTTGAAGTTAGTAAAAATATAAAATCAGTAAAAAAAATAAAAAAATCCAGTGTTGGTCATTTTCGAAAAGCATTTCAGGGTTTTCACTTGGGTGTCTTTTCCAGCAAGTTTTTATTCTGTGTGAGCATGAGCAGGATTATTTCTTTCTAAGTTCAGTGAGGCCCCAGGAAAGCTCTTCACCTCTCACTGGCTCCCTGCGAGCACCCTCTCGGCAGGATTCCATTTCGTTCAGTTTTCTCTGGGAGCAGATTCCTGATGCCCCAGACTTACTGTTGCATATTGCAAAGCCATATGTACCAGCTTCCCAGCCCTACTGGGAGCAGCCAGCTTCTCCCAGCCTCAAGTAGGAGATGGCACCTGGAGTCCCTTGGCACCCGATTTCCTATGGCTCTATGATTCTATGACTTGGTGGGTAAGGCATGGCACGTGTTGCACTGCGTTTTCCACTGGCTTCCACCCATCTGCCTCTTCACCAGGGATTGCATCTGATGGCAAAGGAACCAAACCAGCTTTCCTGACTCCTCGGTTTCCCCTCCCTGAGCTTTTGTACTCCTTCGGTTCCATGTATGTAGAGCATAATAATCACTGCAAAAGAGAATCTTACTTATTCCCCCCTTCTCTTACTTATCTCAAACAGTAGTTGAGAGAGGTGAGAAGAAAGATGTGGTGTTTCTAATCGATGGCTCAGATGGTGTCAGAAGAGGTTTCCCTCTGCTGAAGACCTTTGTCCAAAGAGTTGTTGAAAGCCTGGATATCGGACGTGACAAGGTCCGTGTCGCCGTTGCACAGTACAGCAATGTCATACAACCTGAGTTCTTACTCGACACCCACGAAGACAAAGCAGATCTCATCAGTGCCATCCAGGAGCTGAAGGTTATGGGAGGATCTCCTCTGAACACTGGAGCAGCCCTTGACTATCTCATCAAGAATGTGTTCACTGTGTCAAGCGGCAGCAGGATAGCGGAAGGCGTCCCACAGTTCCTGATCCTGCTGACTGCTGACCGGTCCCAGGATGATGTAAGGAGGCCCTCAGTGGTCTTGAAGACAAGTGGCACCGTGCCCTTCGGCATTGGGATAGGAAATGCTGACATCACAGAGCTGCAGACCATTTCCTTCCTCCCAGATTTTGCTATTTCTGTGCCTGACTTCAGCCAGCTGGATACAGTGCAGCAGGTCGTCTCGAACAGAGTCATCCGGCTGACCAAGAAAGAGATAGAGTCACTTGCCCCTGATCTGGTTTTTACATCACCCAGCCCAGGTGAGAAGATGTTTGTGTCTGCACCGAGAGCCAGCGGCAATATATGATGTTTAGTAACATCATGGTTGCAACACAAACAGAAAAGCAAGTGGTCCCAGCTAAGATTCCAAGTCCATTTTGGTCTCCCTGTTGATGTACTTAGGATTGGTAGGATCTGCGTAACTAAGCTGAGCCACCACCTTTAAGCCCAGTTCCTCAAGGTCGTCCTTGTTGTATCCACATGGAAGACCCACAAAATAAATGCTAATACCTTAATCTTATTTTAAGTTGTGATGGATTTTAAGTCCATGCTGTTCCTTGTGGAATGGAAATTGCATCATTTAGATGCTATAGGGACATCTTCACACCACTGTAAATCAAGGTCAGCTTTCTGCTAAATGTAAGACCTGCTGATGTGTGTTACATTTGCCCCACTCATTTACTGGGGGAAGGGAAGCTGGAAGCAGGCATCAGGAAAAGAATCAGATCTTCCATTTCTGGTCTCACTCGGAATGAAATCCAGCCAGCTTATGCCTGGGGTGGAGGGTACCCTGAATTACCACTGCAGAAAACATTAGGAAGCAAAAACTTACCCTGGAAAGGCAGAAGCTGAGACAATAATAGGATAGAAACTTTGCTAGAGGACAAAGCCAAAGATAGAGGGGTGGTACTGAGTGTAAAACAACCCCATGCAACCTGCTCTGAGTAAGGAATGTCACCAAGCTACATTTCCTTGTGTGGAGATCCCAGAAGGAATTATTGTTGCAGGTTTCCCCGGCTCCCTCTTGCTTCCTTTGCTCTGGAAGTTGCTTTTCTTGCGCTCCCTGGGGATGTGCCTAGCAGACTGATCCCGTCTCTGGGTTGAACCCAGAACTGCCTGCTGGGACTCACAGGAGATATCACAAGCAATGAAACAATGAGCATCCTCCCCATGGCCAAAGACATGGGCCAGTGATGTAGATAATGAGCTTAGTTGTTCTCCATAAGCAATGTGTGATGCATCTTCTGACCACTGCCTTCTTTCCTGCAGCGGGTGTGAAGAGGGACGTCGTGTTCATGGTTGATGGTTCCCGCTATGCTGCCCAGGAGTTCTACCTCATCCGTGATCTCATTGAAAGGATAGTGAACAACCTGGATGTGGGCTTTGACACCACCAGGATTTCGGTGGTCCAGTTCAGCGAGCATCCGCACGTGGAGTTCCTGCTCAACGCGCACTCCACCAAGGATGAGGTGCAGAGTGCTGTGAGGCGGCTGCGGCCGCAGGGTGGCCAGCAGGTGAACACGGGGGAGGCCCTTGAGTTTGTGGCAAAGACCATCTTCACCCGGCCCTCCGGGAGCCGCATAGAGGAGGGTGTCCCTCAGTTTCTGATCATCCTCTCCTCCCGCAAGTCTGATGACGACTTAGAGTACCCATCGCTCCAAGTCAAACAAGTGGGGGTGGCACCTATGGTGGTAGCAAAGAACGTAGATCCTGAGGAGATGGTACAGATTTCCCTTAGTCCTGATTATGTATTCCAAGTCTCCAGCTTCCAGGAACTGCCCAGCCTCGAGCAGAAGCTGCTGACTCCTATTGAAACCCTGACTGGGGATCAAATCAGGCGGCTGCTGGGAGATGTGCAACCCTCTGTAGGTAAGGCTCTGTCAACACCAACTGCCTCTGTGTTGCTGTTCAAGCAAACGTTGCCCAAATGTGTAAATAGCTTTTCATCCCTTCTCTATCAACCAAGGTTTTCCTCAGTTAAAATCGAAAGTGTCACACATACAGTTTTGGAAGGAAACCTTCAGATATGTATAAATTCGACCCAGGTACCTAAGTACATTATAACTTAGGATTTTCAAGTCAAGTGCCTAAGTATGTTATCTGTTTTGATTCAAGTCAAATACCACAATATGTACAATTGTTTCTTCCCATTTAGCAGCTATCTAGGAAAGAGAAATAAATCTGGAGCAATGTGAAGCTGGAAACACTGACAAATCCAGAGAGGAGTGTTAATGAACAAAACAAATAAGGTTCTGAGTAATGCATGATTTGAGCATGAGGCAGACTGTTAATACACACTTGCACGCAAGCTCTTTTGGAGAGGCTTCTCAAAGCACCATGCCTAAAGTTGGCTAAAATATGCTTTGCAGTTTTACATCACACAACAGATAGATAGCACAAAAATCCTTCAGCAAAGCTTAAGCAAAGACTTGGCACATAATTTCCTTCCTTCTTGCTTTATTTCTGCAGATATTTCTGGTGATGAAAAGGACATAGTCTTCCTCATTGACTCCTCTGACAGTGTCAGGCCCGACGGGCTTGCTCACATCCGGGATTTCATCAGCAGAATTGTTCAGCAGCTGGAAGTGGGGCCAAATAAAGTGCGAATTGGTGTGGTGCAGTTCAGCAACAACGTCTTCCCTGAGTTCTACCTGAAGACCCACAAGTCCAAAAATGCTGTCCTGCAAGCCATCCGCCGCTTGAGGTTTAGAGGGGGATCCCCTCTGAATGCTGGAAAAGCCCTAGACCACGTGGTGAAGAACTACTTCATCAAGTCTGCAGGGAGCAGGATAGAAGACGGAGTGCCCCAGCACCTCGTTGTCATCCTTGGGGACCGGTCCCAGGATGACGTGAACAGGCCTGCCAACGTGATCACTTCAACGAGCATTAAACCTCTGGGTGTCGGAGCCAGGAATGTGGACAGGAACCAGCTGCAGGTCATTACTAATGATCCCGAGCGTGTGCTTGTGGTGCAGGACTTCCCAGGACTCCCAACTTTGGAAAAGAAGGTGCAGAGTATTCTTGAAGAGCTTCCAATACCTACAACAGAAACACCTGGATTTCTAGGACCTGGTAAGGCTCTTATTCATCCTGCAGACTTTTCTGGACAGAGCACGGATAAAATTTGTTTAATGTGAAAATGTTCCCATACTGACACTTTCTGAATCCCAACCCTTTAGTTGCATTGATTTAAAGAATGCTCAGAAGATGACTTTGTTGACCATATGAAAACATAGAGTTAAATTTGAATTGAGATGAGGATGTTGATCACAAAACCAAGTAAGGTTGTATGAAGTGTAGTAAGTGGTGTATAAAACCTTTCTTCTTATATGTATGTATAATTATAGAATGGTTTGGGTTGAAGGGACCCTAAAGCTCCTCCGGTTCCAACCCCTGCCATGGGCAGGGCCACCTTCCACTAGAGCAGGTTGCTCCAAGCCCCTGTGTCCAACCTGGCCTTGAACACTGCCAGGGATGGGGCAGCCACAGCTTCTCTGGGCACCCTGTGCCAGTGCCTCAGCACCCTCCCAGGGAAGAATTTCTTCCTAATATGTAATCTAAATAAGGAGAGAGAAACACGGTGCTGCTTCACAAAGCACTAAGAATCATAAATATTACAGATGCTGCAGACAATTATTAATAACTGTATTTTCTTTGTCATCTTTCCAGGAGGAAAAAAGCAAGCTGACATTGTGTTTTTGCTGGATGGCTCCATCAATCTGGGGAGAGACAACTTCCAAGAAGTTCTCCAGTTTGTCTACTCTGTGGTGGATGCCATTTATAGGGATGGTGACTCTATCCAGGTAGGACTGGCCCAGTACAACTCGGATGTCACTGATGAGTTTTTCCTCAAGGACTACTCCACCAAACCTCAGATTTTAGATGCCATCAACAAAGTCGTCTACAAAGGCGGACGAGTGGCAAACACTGGCGCGGCCATCAAGCATATCCAGGCGAGGCACTTTGTGAAGGAGGCCGGCAGCAGAATCGACCAGAGAGTGCCCCAGATCGCCTTCATTGTCACGGGCGGGAAGTCCTCAGATGATGGGCCAAGTGCGTCCTTGGAAATCACACAGAAAGGAGTCAAGGTGTTTGCAGTTGGCGTCAGAAACATCGACCTGAAGGAAGTCAGTAGGCTGGCCAGCGAGAGCGCCATGAGCTTCAGAGCGTCCACAGCCCAGGAGCTGTCTGAGCTCAACGAGCAGGTTCTAGTTACGTTGGAAGCTGCTATGGAGGAGAAACTGTGCCCAGGAACAACGGATGTTACAAGAGGTAAGTGCCATCCTTTCATAACATGCTCAGGCCATTCCCGAGGGTGGCTTTTAATATCCAGTTGATGGACTTGTCCAGCCTTCTCTTCTGCTTTGCCTGTAGCCTGAGGTGGAGCATGGGCTCAGATCTTCTCCATGAGTGTGGTGGTAGGCTGCAAACCTTTGGTATGAGAGCTGCCTGTTCTTGTGCTTCAGTCTACTATATGTATAATAAGCCAGTTGGATTTCTTGGCCATTCTTCAGTCCCTGGCATGCATGGTGTGCTGGAAATATGAATTTCTCTTGCCAGACCATCCAGAGCACCCACTTGAGCTCATGACAGGTATATGAGAAAAAGCGAGGGCACGTGCAGCTGTAGTTTAAGCTAAAATTACCCTAAGAAGGAATCACATGATTTGGCTACTTGAAAAGCCAAGTGAGGGGAATTGGGGTGAGTAAGCGAGCTGGTATTGCTGTTGGACACAATCCCAGCAGCTGGCTTAACTTACTTACAGTGCGGCAAGTCCTGCTCCCAGGATAACTGACCACAGCTCAGCCCTCTGACTTATGAGCTGAGATGTCTCCTGAACCTCTGGGGAAGCTGAAGGAGAGCCACAGCAGCCCTGAGCTGAATGAGCAGCAGCTCCAGCCAAGATGAAAAGCTGAGCACAGGGAAAAGCAAAGCGCTGCTCTTGGTAACCATGATTGCAACACCACTGGGATTAATGCTAAAGAAAATTCAGTTTCAAAGTCTACATAGGTGCAGGAGATGCTGGATGAAAGGCATCCAGCAGCCTGACCTCCCAGTGCTCCAGACCCATGGGCAGCTCAATGGCTGCAGGGTGGCTCCAAGCCCATGCTAAATATTCCTGCAGAAAAGCAGACCATGCATCCCCTTGTTAGCTCAGGCTGAGTAACTTCAATGCCTCTTTCTGGCCTAATTCCCAGCTATCCCAGATAAATCCTAGTTACACCTTTCAGGGACTTGGGATCAGTCAGCTGGTTGTCACCTCCCTCTACATGCCCATGACTGGAGCAAGGTTGCTTTAAGCACAGGCAGTAGGTGCATGCACCCTGTGCAAGTAGTGACGGGGTTTTGTGCAGTGGAGACAAAACAGCAGTCCCAGCAGATAGAAGTGCATACTCGTGTTGGGCTTGGCTTGGGCAGCTCCTCCCAGCGCTGAGCAACAAGTGACAGGAAAACAGCAAAGAAAATCAACGAAATGCAGATTTTCCCAGGTCATCGTTGCTGTGGTGGAAGGAAGTAGAAGGCACTTGTGGGCCAAATGTTGGCAGTGCCTGATGCAGTGTCTTCCCTAACGACCGTGCCAGTGGCAGAGGGTTGGAACTAGATGATCTTTAAGGTCTCTCCCAGACCAAACCATTCGATGATTCTAAGACTAACAGAACAATTGGGAAAGTCATTACTTGAAAAACAATTACATGGCTCAATGGAGATGTTCTCCTTTCTTTTTGCATTTCCCTCTCAGACTGCAACTTAGATGTGATACTTGGCTTCGATGTCTCAGACGTTGGGCCTGGTCAAAATATACTCAATTCCCAGAGAGGTTTGGAGTCCAGAGTCGAGTCTGTGCTGAACAGAATAACGCAGATGCAGAAGATCAGCTGCACTGGCAACCAGGAGCCCAGTGTCAGGGTGGCCATCATGGCCCAGGCTCGTGGGGGACCTGTGGAGGGACTGGACTTCTCCGAGTACCAGCCTGAACTCTTTGAGAAGTTTCAGGGCATGCGAACCCAGGGGCCCTACTTCCTCACAGCTGATACGCTGAGGTCCTACCTGAGCAAGTTCAGATCCTCGCCCTCCGGCAGCACCAAGGTAAGACAAAACTAAGGCCACTGGGATGGTGTTGGCCAGGAAACTGGCTTCTGATGCACTGTAATTGGTAAAGCAACTGTGAATTCATAATAAATACAATCCATTCATTAGATAGATTTATTCATAATAAAGTTGGTGACATAAGCCCTACTAGTTTCCTATGCATTGTCAAGGTCCTTTCCTGACAGCTGCTGAGCATTGCTGCAGCTAGTACCCACGAGCACTGCCTGACTGCAGACTATTGCTTTCCAGGTATTTCCCTGTTCGTGCTCTAGCAACACACACCTGCATGTTACCATGTGCAGAAACCTGGCACAGAAATGCAAAGCTTCGTAGCCTGTAAAGGGTGTAGCAATTCCCCCATCTCCTCTCAGATGAAGCATCACTTGGAAGGAGGCCCTTCCGGTTGCATATTGATTGTGTTCTATACTCAAAAAGTTCTGGGTCCTGACATAAGTTTGTTTCTCTCCCAGGTCATAATACATTTTACTGATGGTGCAGATGACTCGATAGAAGAGCTGGAGGCCACTTCGTCTACTTTGCATGCAGAAGGTAGCTTTTTTACTCTTCAGGGCAGTGATTATGGTCCATGTCAATATTTGGCCCATTTTACCACTTTTTCTCATGAATCCTCCAGCTTTTGATAGTAATGAATAAGGACTTCATGGTTTCTACATGCACTTGCTGTTCTTCATTGCCTTCCTGTGATATTTAGCTGCCAGCTGGCACCTAAGCGTGTGGGTAACTTGCACTGAATGTGCTTGAAGATGCTTGTTCTCAACTGATCAGCTCTGCTTGCAATCAAAGAGGCAGATAACAACCTGTCCTTACAGGGGTGGGTGCACAGGCTCTGCAGAGCACCTCGCCCCATCACACAGCCCCTTCTGCTTCTCCCCTCTCAGGTGTCAACGCTCTCATCTTTGTCGGGCTGGACCGAGTGAGCGATTTTGACAGAGTGATGCAGCTGGAGTTCGGCCGTGGGTTCACCTACAACAGACCTCTCAGGGTTAATCTGCTGGACCTGGATTTCGAGCTGGCGGAACAGCTCGTAAGTGACTTGGCACCAGCAGGGCTGCCTTGTAATGCTGGAGGAAAGCTGATGCTGGATCTCCTGTGGGGCTGAACTGAGGCTCAATTACACCCTCTTGGCTCTGGTCCTCTCCCTGTCCTGCCTCACGTCAGCGCTTTTTACACATGCCACAGCAAGTGAAGCTAAGAGCAGACCATGGCGCTGCCTGGTCCTGCACCACACCTGAAGTGCTGCTCCAGCCAAGGCTACAGCGTGTGGGATTAGGTCCAGTGGGATGCTAGAAGAGGCCACCCTCCACCCATATTTATATTGCTGGGTTTTTAACTGTTCGGGTAATGCACTGTCACGCCTTGTCAGTGCTAAACCTCTTGCAGAAGCCCGGCTTTCTAGGTTTCTTTCTCCAAGCTGATACACTGCCTGTATTTCAGACACAGGAAGGAGTTATCCTTTCTTCTGCCACTTCTCTCCCATGTGTGAAGTCCCTCTCAAGTTTGTTGAGTTAATTTGCTATCAACCTCAGTATGTCCAGTTCCTCCAAACTTCACATCTGCTACCAGCATCATTAAGCTTCTTTTCCAGTAGAATTGATAAGATTGGGCTTAACCACTGATCCCTGTGGTATCCTTGCTGGGCCCTTCTCCACAAATCAGCATGCAGTCACTTGAGAGTAAAGCTTGGGTTTGGGGATCAGAGCTACTCCTCAGCCCATCCCCAAGTAACTCAGTTGCCTAGGAAATCCTTTCAAGATGTAAATGTGCAAAGCTGGCAGGAAGCATTTGCAGCCAACAATGTACTTGGCAAAGAAAGTGATTTTTTTCCTTCCTATCGGATGATGCAAAACCAAGCTGTGATTTCTCTGAATCCATAGTTTCTTCTTTTCTTTCTTTCTTAGTTTCTTTCTTTCTTAGTTTCTTTCTTTCTCTCCTTCTTTCTTTCTTTCTCTCTTTCTTTCTTTCTTTGTCTGTCTGTCTGTCTGTCTGGTTTTGCATCTTTCTGTCTTTTTTTTTTCCTCTTTTCCTGTGTGCTCACAAACTGCTCTCAGCCTGCAGGTCACTGGCCAAGTATTCCCTGCAATGACCTTCTTACGGGCTATTCCACGTATGTTTCTTAGGAGATGACATTCCTCTCTACAGTGACAGGCACTGCTCTGGGGACTGATCTACTAAATGCTCTCTACAAATTCTGCCCCACACAGTTCCCATTTAAACCCTTGCCTCTGATGTCCAAAAGAACATCGACTGCTGCTTCCTAACCATGCAAACTAACGAGTCTGCCAATACACGCCTCCTTCTCCTGGTGTGTTGTGAGTGTTTCAAGGTAGAGAGACCCCAAAATGCTGCCAGACTGATGTTAAGTTTGGCATGGGACCAATTGCACGGTTCGAGGACTTGCAGGAGTTATGGTGCTGGTGCTCTGGCAGGTTTTAACACCTTTCTGTTGTCTCATGTGCATTTTGCTGCAGGACAACATCGCAGAGAGGACTTGCTGCAAGGTCCCATGCAAGTGCTCAGGGCAGAGAGGGGACAGAGGTGTGCCAGGCCCCATAGGACCAAAGGTGAGTCGCATCACCGGGGGATGAAGGGTCCCTAATGCAAGATCAGTGTCCACTATGGTGGTGATGGGTGGGTGACGTGCAGGCTGCATACATTGTAATGGGTGATGCTAATGGGAAATTCATCTCCACTTGTCCCCCATTTTAAGGCTGGCCCTGGGCCATGCATAGTGGTTGAGAGCTGCTGCTCTTCCTTTTACTAACAGCTTCTGTGTTGTAAAACAACCAAGATGTCAGGGATGAGTGGCTACAAGGATGGGATGAAGTGTCTTGTGAAACAATCCAGGGATGTCAAAAGGAGATGGTTTCTCTCATCAACAGTTTACACAGATGACCAAGCAGCCACTTTGTGCAAATCTGGGGAAATCTTGAATATCAATTTAGAGGGAGATCATGTGAAAGAAATGCAGAATGCTCTCTGTTGTCTTCTAGGGTGCCACGGGTGATCTTGGCTACGGAGGCTATCCTGGTGATGAAGGAGGACCGGTGAGTGATGTGCCTGCTCCGCACAGTACTGCTCAAATAAGGGACCTCACCATAGTGGAGGCTTTTTCACTAAATATTTTCTACTGGGGGTGCGGGCTTGGATTAGATGAGAAAGCAAACAGTACTTTGTGTTTTCCCCCCGATGGCCTGAGTTGTTGGTCCCAGTTGCTCCTGGGTCAGTAAGGAACAACTTGAGAACTGGAGAAGGCATGTTGGGGGGAATAATTCCTAGTATTTGATGTGACCCAGCTCTGTGCTGTTCCTCCAAGGCAGGTAGGAATGTTTGCAGCTGGTCCCAAACACCTCTGAGCAGGGCACGGTGATTATGAACACAATAAAAAACCCAACTTCATTAAAGCTGCAGCCTTTGCCAAAGTTACCTGTACCCAATGCAGCTGAAAGATTTGAGTTAGCCCAAGAACGGGACCAGAAAGGGGTGTTGTGATCCATCGCAGTGGCAGACAGCGTGAGTCCCATGACTTCTCACTAGTGCTGCTTCATCCAAGCTCTTGATGAATCCCACGTCACCCCTGGAATAAACAACTCCCCACGCATTACACCCAGAGGTGAAGCTGAGGCCACGGGGCTGGCAGTGCTCATTGCTTTGCCAATAGCACAGGCAGAGCCAAATGCTGCCGTCAGATATCATGTGCGATGCAGTGTTTTCACGGGGCTCTGAGGTCAGGGTGGGATTAGACATCTCTGCAGAGCTCTGAGGGGTTTATCTTGCTTTATTTTAAAGGAGAAGTTTTGTAAAGCTCTTTCACAGCTGAGAGTTTGGGAGGGATGTTTCTCAGGGGTGAAGACTTGGAGTTGGTCTGTACATGAGGAAGGCTGTAGGCGGGAGATGATGGTGTCACTGAGCATTGTGCTTTCAAAACCTGACCTAAGTTTAGTCCTGTGCTCCCAAGCCCCCTCCTGCGCTTGCTGATGGGTGCAGTCAGCTGAAGAAACACGCTTAGCAGGCAAACCCTGACCATTGCTTTTTCCTCTCCATGCAACAGGGCGAGCGTGGACCGCCTGGTGTGAATGGGACACAGGGTTTCCAGGGATGCCCCGGGCACAGAGGAACCAAGGTACATGCAGAAGTAGCCTGCCTGGAGCAGACCCAGAGTCCAGTTGGTGAGAGTCCACCGAGGGCAACTCCTGCTGCTGTAGGATGTCGCACAAGAGCTGCCACATCCACTTGAGTGGTGGTGTCCTCCTGGCCAAACAGCATGGCTTTCGGCTGGTGTCATGGCTTTAGCGTTGCTATGAAGAACAGAAGGGCAGCCTGGAGACCAAGACTCAATCTGCAAACAAGGCTGATCTGTTTTGTGCAGTTTGGCTTTAGATGAATGATGTGAGAAGAGATGGATTTGTTCTTAACACCAAGAAATGGTGTGTCTTGGCCCAGGGGTGGGATGGCGCGTGGATGGAAATCTATTGTTGGTGAGAGGGAGAAAAGTGAGCCACGGCTGCTGCTTCAAAGAGGAACCTTGAGCAAATGGTTCAGGGCAGCAGCCACAAGCCTGAAAAGGTAGTGAAATTTATAGTATTTATGGGAAATATTCAGTGATGTTAAGGGGATGTTTCCTACCATTGCTCTGACCACAGGATCCTCTGGCAGGACACAGAGTGCATGAACCAAGCCCATTAGTTGCAGCTGAGATACTGAGTTTCTTCAAAAAGCTGCTCAGCCTTGGACAAAGGCACCAAGGCTGGATCTGGATTCATACAGAAATAGGGGCAGGGAGAAAAGGAAGTCAGTGGAGTAAGAACTGGGTCTAAGGAGTAAGCTGTTCTATTGGATCAGCTGGCTAAACCCCACAATGCATGTGTTTTATCTTGGCATGAGTGCTGAGGAGGCAGCTGAAGAAGACAGAGAACTAAGGGACAGTCAAACCCTGGTGCAGCAAGCCTTGCTCTCGTGCCCTGGTCCTGGCTCTGGGTCTGCCCCCAAGCCCAGTCCCCCTCCCCACTGCTTCCCACAGTGGTGAACTGGGCAAAAGTGGTGTAACTCCCTTTTCTGTCTCTTCAGGGTTCTCGGGGATTCCCAGGAGAGAAGGTATGGAGCAATTTCCTCGTGCCACAGCAGTGAGCGTGAGCATATGGACGCACCGGTGTCCTCCTTCCCCTTCCCTTTTCCCATGGTGAGCATTTGCCCCTTGCATCTCTTCCACAGGGTGAACTGGGAGAAATGGGTCTGGATGGCATTGATGGAGAAGAGGTTAGTGATTTTAGTTGCTGTTTTCTTTATGATGAGATACTTTGGTGAAGCATCTGAGAAACGTCTTGAAAGCTGCAAATATTCTAAAGTATTTCTCTTTACTAGGGAGACAAGGGTTTGCCTGGCTCCTCTGGAGAGAAGGGGTACTCTGGAAGGAGGGTAGGCTCTTATCACATTTATGACGGGGCTGAATGATGGTGAACAAGAGGATTTGGGCCAGGGAGGATGGAAAGCCATCGTGCTCTCCTCGGGGCTGAGGTGCGTGGCAGCAGAGGTACTGAACACGGGCAAGGGCTGCTTTTTGCTAACTCTCTGTCTCCTCCCACAGGGTGATAAGGGAGTTAAAGGAGAACGAGGAGAACGAGGTGACCGTGGGCTCCGTGGAGACCCGGTAAGTAGACACTGCTGAGGTCTCTCCTTGGCTTTCCACCTGCTTTCCACCAGTCCCGGGCTCATCAGCAAACATGCACCTGGGACAGTGACAGGTCCAGCGAGAGAGCAAGGACTCAGAGGTGACGTGTGGGTAACACATGCCTCTTGATGCCAACCTGTCAATCACTGTTTCATTGTGTTATAACCCCCCTTCATCCTCTTCTTCACTGTGATTATTTCTCACTTGAAAAGCTGTGTCTGAAAACACTGTAATATTTTATCTAATTCAGTCAAAAAAGAAAAGAAAAGCAGTGTTGGGTGTGAGCCGTGGCAGAGCAGTTTGGTACCTGCTTTCCATGTCCCACTTACACAGATGTTTCTCGTTGCTCTATTGCTTTCAGGGAGATTCGGGAGCTGATAATACTCAGCGGGGATCCAGAGGCCAAAAGGGTGAAATTGGACCAATGGTAAAGTTTCTTTGTCATCTTTTGTTGGTTTTGGTTTTTACAATAGGATGGGACAGAGAAAGTAAGAAGAAAGGATGTCAGAGAAAGGTGCAGGGTTCTTACACCCATTGGGCCTTGCCCGATGTTCCAGGAGGAACACTTTTCCATGAGAAAAGTTGTTTTGCAACCAAAGCTTTGGGAAGACATGAGCTTAGAAGATGTTTTTTGTGTGAAAAGTTATCATTACTGTCTTTATACAGTGCCTTTGGGGATATTGTGACTGAAAACAACGTTGTTCCTAGAAATTGACTTCATATGTTCTTGTGGGTCCTACACAAAAGCACAGAAGTGTTCAGATGAAAGCAGGTCTGATACCAGTCCTGATTCACCTGGAACCTTTGGAAGAACAGCTTCACACACTTGGGAAGCTTTCAAAAGCCATTGTTTTCATAGCAGCTCCTGATAAAAATTCATCTTAAAATGTCAGGAGGCACTTAGCAAAGAACAGGCTTGCTCTGGCTCAGAAACTGGATGTAAAGTCTCCATGAGCTGTTAGAAGGATTTCCACTGATGTGGGAATATTGAGTAATGTGTGAGAGCATGAAAGGACCAGTTGTGTGAGAACTGAACCAATTTTCCCAGTGCCTGCTCATCTCAGGGCTCTCACTTAAGTTTTGCTTTTCCCTTAGGGAGAGCCAGGACCGGTGGGGCTGGATGGCCAAGACGGTGAAGTTGGAAGGAAGGTGAGCTGCCAGACCCACGCTTAGAAGGGGCCTAGCATAGACTGACAATAACATTTTCCCTCCTGCCTTCCCATGTATTTTGTTTCACAACCATCAGGATTTCAACCTAGAAAAAACCCTGAACAAATAAAAAACCCCAAGAAAACTCAAAAGGAATATGCCTGGTTGTTCGCTGGCTTCTTGTATAGACTTTAAAGGTCTAATCTTGAGTTTATTTCCATGTAAGTAACTCAGTGCTCAGACCAGTGAAGCTACATCTGACTTACTCTGGCATAGGCATCTGGCATGCAGGCATGAGGGAGCAACTCACCTGTGTGGTGAAGAGTTGGGGGATGCAAGGAAGGAGAAAACATGCCAAAGTTTGATATAAGAGATCCAGCCACATGGATTTCTTTCTCCCTCTCTCCCCAGTAGTTTAAACTGTTCAAATGTAATTTTGGACTAAGAGAAGTGGCAATAGAGAAATGTGCGCTTATGTACTTGAGTAACAAGTCTCATTGTTTCTTTGTTTCCAGGGTATGGCAGGACGAAGGGGACCGATAGGAGTTAAGGTAAGTGGTGATGGGAACACATGGGGCTCCTGCCATGCCGCTGGCCAGGCAGCCACAGCACCCAGAGACATACCAAGAGAAGGGACATACAGGCTTTGCTTCCTTTTCTCTGTCTCCTCTCTCCTCCCAGTTTTCCTCCTGTTCTTCAGGCTCATCTCCCTGTATGCTCCTTGCTGGATTCAGTGCAAAACCAGCCATCCATGCGCCTGGGGCTGCCTGTCCTCTGCAGTGTTCCCTGGCCCGATGCTTTGTCTCGGCTTGCTGCTGGAGTAGTGTAATGGGGCCAAAGCATAAAGGAGGTTGACGCCTGTTCATTGCAGGAGGTGAATTAACCCTCTAGTTCTGTGCTTATTCTCTGCTATAACCACATTCTGACAAAAAACCCAGATAACTGTTCTTCCCTGCTCTTTATGCGGCTGTAAATGGCCTGAGATCTCCTGTCCCTCCCCATGGTGTTGACATTCCCCCATGATAACCTGCATTGTCCTCTTTTGCACTTCAAGGGTACCAAGGGTTCGCCTGGTCAAGCGGGGCCAGCTGGAGAACAAGGCATGAGAGGGCCACAGGTCAGTGAGCTTACAGCAAAGTAGATGTCTTACCTCAGATGCTGTTGTGTTATTTCATCACAGCCTCTTCCTCAAAGCGTCTCAGCAGTGAGGACTGTCGGGATTTGGGTATTTTCGGGTGTGCTGTGGCCTGGCTGTCCTGCCCAGGGACATCGAGTCATCCCATTCGTACCACCCAAAGTGGACACGTTTGACAGCCATCTCTCGGGCTGCCGCAGCGTTTGCTTTCCCGTGCGACCCGGGGTAGCACTGGTGTGTTTCTGCCCACGTGTGTGACACAGTCTCTTTTCTCCCCACACAGGGTCCGCCCGGCCAGCTGGGCACACCAGGCATCAGAGGAGAACAGGGTGTTCCTGGACCCAGGGTAAACCCTTTTGCTGCTTCTCAGCCATCGAGCCAACTGTACTCAGCAAGAACATCTCACTGAGCTAATAAGATGCAGCCAGTGTGTCTTTCCATTCCCACCCTTTAGGGTTCCAACTCTGTTCAACTCTCTTACAACACACTCTTCCAGTATGATTCTCCTCTCAACTTACGCTAAAGAGTTCTTGATCAAGAGTTACAGGAGAGAAAGAGTTCAAAGCAAGCACAAAAGGGTCAGGACTTCAGTGTTTGGCCCATTATGGTTTGTGAGCTTAATTAAAGCCCGAAGTGACTTGCAGGACATCTCTGACGCCAGAGCACAACCACCTCATATGCTTGCTGGGGGCCCCCCATGTGTTCATTTCTCCCTCCTGCTGCATACCCCAGCAAGACCTGTGGCCATAAAGCCAGACACATCTTGCATTTCCTCCTCCTGAGCAGGACTTTGCCCCTCCTGTTTGCACCTTTCCCAGGGGGTGCTCTCTGGGGACAATATAAGTTGCTGCTGACACTTGCATTGAACTGACCTGGCCCTTCAGCTCTTCCTGACTGTCAATTAGACTTCTGAATTTCCTGAGGGGCTTTGAGAGGCATCAGCCCTTGTAGTTAACACATGACTTCTACGGTCATGCAATACCCTGGTTTCTGGCACCCAGTTTTCTTGACGTGTTGCCAACGTGCCTCTCCCTGTATCTGTTCCAGGCTGGTGGTGGACCACCAGGAACCCCAGGAGAGCGGGGCAGGATCGGTCCCCTGGGACTAAAGGTATGTCTTCATGAGCATTGGGTATCAGCAACTAGAACAGTGATGAAAAGCTGCTGGGTAGGAGCAACCTTAAAAAGAATGAACCTGCTGGAGCAGAATTAGCTCATTTTCACTGGCCTCCACAGTGCAGGGTAGAGTAAGGTCCATGCTCCTGTTGTTTCATGAGGCTCCTCTTTCACTGGACAGAGTGGGAAAAGCAATTGAGTAGCTGAGATTCCCAAGTAGTTTTCCAGGGCAAATTCTCAGCTGATGCCCACATGGGAAGGTGATGGTGCTGGATCTCTCCAGACCCTCCATAGGTAAAACCGTGTGGTTTATGTTTTACCTCTCCAGGTTCACACACACTGGTTCATTTCCATGGCAGCTCCACTGTCCATTTGCACTGGGAAAATCTCCAGAGCTTGGGAGCTGTTCTTTTTGCGGTGTTCATGAAAAGCAAACCCCATCCTGTGGTGGGAGCTGGCTGGTCTCTGATGTCCCATTGCGCAGCCTCTCTGCCATCTCTAAAGGTCCCACTAAAGAGCAAGTGTTCTGTAGCAATACTGCCTGTGTAGGTCCAGTCATGATGTTCTTCTGCAAGGACAACTGCAGACTGGTCTATGTAAGGAAACCAGTGCTGATGGGGATGGGAAAGTCTTGGAGTCGCCTGGAGTTCCAGCTCATGCTTTAACAGATGCTCCCGTTTTCAGGGTGAGCCTGGAAACCCTGGACCCAAAGGGGCAAATGGACAGCAAGGCCCACGAGGAGAGATGGTAAGTGTGGCCATGCACTCACATCTTTGAGCATGCTGGTCTGAACCCTCTCCTGTGGCAAATGGGCCACAGCCCTTTCCACAGAGGGTTTAGCTCCCCTATGGACTTTGCATCCTCCATAGTACAAAATGAGAGAGAGAAATCAGCTTTATGTCCTCAGCTGGCCTGAGCAGAGTTTGTTACAGCAGTCTCTTCAAGGAGGTGAACTGTATTCGTTTGAAAAGTGACTTTTCACATCTCCGAGATCAGTCTGCAGGGCAGAGGCTCTCCAGAGCTGCTTACCTTGCCCTGGTTCATTGCATGAGGCACAGGTAGACACCCTGAGCTGATCCCCTGCGCTAGTCCAAAGTAACCTTTGAAAGGACATTGGAATAAGTTAGGGCTTTCATGGGGCCTGATTCTCATTACTTTGTGTAATGAGGAGCCAACTGAGGAGAAAATGGTTTGTGCAGAGCAAGGGAGGACAAGCTACAAGTACACCCCTAGTACCAGCTGACGTCCTAACCTGCTCCTCCTTGCTGACTTCTGCCCGGGTTTTACACATCATCTGTGTATACTAACAGGTTTTAATTCAGATTTGTAGTTTTGGCACCACCTTTTTGTGCTATTTTTTCTTGCAATAATTTCATCTATAGAAGCACTTCTCGAAGTCTGTGGCATGGGTTCCGATTGGGTATCGATGGTGTTGGATCTGTGAGGCTTAAGTGATTCTAGTTCAATGCATGTTGATGGCTTTGGTTTTCCAATTTTAGGGTGATGATGGACGAGACGGAATTGGTGGCCCAGGTCCTAAAGGCAGAAAGGTAGGTGTATGTCAGCATGCCCATCTACTAACGTGAGTTACCATGGACAAGGAAGTAGCCCATGTCTGCAGTGCAGACGGGCAAGGGAAGAGCCTAGGTGAAGTCAAACACATGCAGGAGCAAAAATAAGCCCTGTGTGTGCCCTGCCAAAAAAGTCAGGTTAGTCTCTTACAACCTTTCCCCTCTGCCTTTGTCTTAGTTTTGCCTACATAAATCAGCTTCTCCAAGGAGGAAGCATAATGGTTTTGCACCTTTTGGCCAGAAACCCCCATGAATGTCTGTGGGACTTTGAAAACAATGCTCCAGCATCTCTGACAGCTCCTCTGCAGTTGAAATTAGCCTCAGAGGAGCAGCCAGACCTTGAAAAGAGCAGCTGTTTTCTTTGCATTAATCACATACAGAACAAAATTGCAAACTGAATTTGCAATCTCACTCTCTTTCTCCTCCATCACTTAATCCCTGCAGTTCCTACACATCTCCCTGCAGAACCCACTTAATTTGCTAAACCATACTCAAATAATCCTTTCTGTTGTTTCAGGGAGAACGCGGCTTCATCGGCTACCCAGGGCCCAAGGTACGGTGCAGCCCAAGAGCTGTGCATTCATTCTCCAAGTGATGTAGCAGTTACCTGTGGTCCTGTGCAGATTTAGAGCTACCATTTGTTTTTCCCTGACCAGGGTGGACCTGGTGACCGTGGTGTTGCTGGAGGCCCCGGCCCTAAAGGAAACAGAGGCCGCAGGGTAAGTTGGACCATGGCACAGTTTTTCCCTTGTGCATGGACAGCCTGGAAGATATACACATCTTTTCCAAGTGTTGACACATGCTCCTGGGACTTCTCTGCTCTCTCTTTCTAGGGAAATTCAGGAGAACCTGGGACACCTGGTCAGAAAGGGGAAGTTGGATACCCTGGACCATCTGTAAGTGTTCATTGCATTGCTGATGGAGCCTCTGGCTTCCCCCTTTGAGAGGGTCTCGATTGCTTCTCTGAGAAACGTGGTGGTCCCTGTTGGCGTCTGGGGTTGAAAAACGTAGAATCATAGAACCATAGAATAGTTA
>NW_009932640.1:0-10058 GCF_000696875.1 Nestor notabilis
GGGTGGAGGGGGAAAGTCCTAGCATTTTTAAAGCAGAGGGAGAAGAATAAGAGGAAATGTCTTCTACCCCATTTGAGAACTTGGAGTGGATGTCTGTCTGTGTGTCCATCTGGGAAGTACAGCTAGTAAGAGGCTAATGTACCCAAGCCATGTACTAGAAGCAATGCTGAATAGCAGCCATATCCTCTGTTGGATGGGATGTAGTGTCAACATGAGACAGGTGACCACGGAGACGGGCACTTAGCTGGACTTTACATATCATTACTTAACTTTCATAATTTTGCTTCTTTTTAAGGAGGCATTTCACAACCTTGCCTGTATTTTGTCAGCTTCCTCTAGATAGCCTCATCAACTGCACATAGCCATGCTATGCAATTCATTTTTCTGCTGTCTAGATCTAGGTTAGATAAACTGCAATGAGTATCCATTTCCAGAGCTGGGAGGAGTTTGGAGGCAGCATGCTCAGTTCCCTAAGAGGGATAACACACTACACTACTCAGTGACCTTTGACGCTGAAAAACAAAGAACATTGCTGGAAACCTCAAGAAAAGGAAACTAGATATATGAAATGCAAACCGTGACATAATACCATGAGGATGGACGACTGTTAAGCGGGAACTCCGACATAAGTGCAGACACTTGTTCACCCCATTCTCCTGAGCAGAAAATGAATATGTAGCCAGAACCTTCTTATGATCTTACTGTTCCTCAGAAGAAACACTGAAAAAGTTTTCCCACCATGGCAAAAAAAAGTACAGAAAAGTCAGAGATGATAAATGTCAAGTTGCATCCAAAGAAGATCAAAATTAAGGTTTCCGTGAATAAGTGTCTGAGGGAAATATCTTACCCTCTTCCTGGGAAAGTAAAACTATAGAGTAAAGTTGTGTGCATGTGTGTGCATGCTATATGGCTTATTTAATGAAGGTCTATAAGATCAGATTATTTTATGTAATTAAATCTGTAAAAGATAGAAGTTATGACAGAAAGTTATGAATATACGAATAACCTTATACGTCACTAATATCTGGGATAATTTTTTTCAGTTTAATTTTATACCAGAAAAATAGAGGGAAAACAGAAATCCAGAGATGAGTGTTGCACACAGGATAATTCCCATTCAATGACACAGTGAAGAAATGAAGACTGACAGTGAGGACAAAGAGGGAACAATGAATGGTGCATAAGGATGATTCTTATCTACAGCCTTAAACACATGGAGCGCCAGACTTGAAAACATTGCTCACCAAGCCCTTTCTTGGAGCCTTTCACATAAGCAGGGGAGAAAGAGCTGCTATTGTATCGTTGGAGATATTATAAAGCTGCCTGGACATGGTCCTGGGCAACTGGCTTGAGCAGGGAGTTGGACAAGATGACCTCCAGAGGTCCCTTCCTACCTCAACAGCTCTGTGATGCTAAGATATTGGTGTTTTTTGCTTACATCAATGGCTGTAGCTGAGGGTAAGATCTCCATTTCAGGATGCCTTGTTTAGTATTGCACAACTGCTGTTCTGAATCACTGTAAGAACTGAAAATTTCCAACTTGTTTATAAATGAGCACTCTGAAAATACAATTTGATCCAGGCGCATCACAAAATTTCATCTGAGACTCAAAAACCATAATAATACAAAAATCAAGTAATGCTGAAATTAAACAAGATTTCAAAATTAAATGCAAGATGGGATTTTTTTGTGTTTCTGGTATATTTTTTCCAATTTTCTTTTGTTACAAAATTATAGTCAATCTGACATTTTCATAAAGCAATTTTCATTCCAGCAAAAATACATTCTGTGCTTGAATTTGGTTTTATTAATAGAGCCGTGGCCAACTATATTCCTACTACTCGTTCATTTGAAAAAAAAAAAAATAAAAAGGAAGAAGGATATCCAACAAAATTATCAGGCAAAATACTTAACACCAATAAAGGCAAGTACAGCCGTAAGTTACAGCTGAATCCAGAGTCTTCATAGGAATCAAAACCAGATCGGATGTTTAAAATGGGTAATAAGCATAGGCAGAACTGCAGTAGAAAGCCTTTGCAAAAAGAAGGATACCATCTAGCACTTAAGTGAAATGTTAACCAATAAGGGAGAAGCTTTCTCTACAAGCAAGTTATTTCTGACTGTCTGCTGTGGTATTATATGCATTTTCCTGTGAAGTCTCAGGTCACTTTCAGAGACAGGTAATGTATGAACAGTCAGACAGCTGGCCTGCTGTAGTTTGGCCCCATCTCTTTTATTGTACATCCTAAATGAAATAGGGAAAATGTTTTGCAGGTTTCATTGCTGGAAGACCCATTTCCCCACATCATCTGTCCCCAGACCTTTGCATCTGCTGTTTCAGAATCATTCAAAAATTGGCTCACAAACTAACAACTCATTTGTTCATATTGACACTGCTTGGAAAAAACTTTTGGAGATATTTTCACTGAAGCACTTCCAAGGGTCCCTGATTTCCTCTGCTCGCATAGGTCTAGCCATTTCTTTGTAGTTTCTTTTCTGTATTTACTTATTCAGACTACTTTTATGTCACGGCTTGCAAGTCTGCTTATTCCTTTCAGCAGCATTTCCTCCTCTTGTTTAAAACTCGCTGAGTGCCTTCTTATATTTATGAGGGAGCCCATCTACAGTTCAACGAGAACACTAAGTATACTATGCGTTCCACTTATTACATGCCCTGGAGAACTCTATTTAACAGTGCAGATAAAAAAATATTGACTATACTGTTCTTAAAAGGAAAGAATTTAGAGGGAAGCTCACAAAAGTGCAATTCTTACAGACAGACAGACAGCCAGACACACTTATCTGCTTCTCCAGCGTTAGCTCAGAGGCAGTAAGACACTTAGCTGCAAAATTTATCAGCTATGAGGTCATTAATAAAGCTGGTCAGTCTCAGTAGTCACTTTAAAGATGATAGTGCTCAGTGATAAAGTAAAATGCTAGAAAACAGTTTTGTTATATGTAAGTAGCTGAGTTACAATTTTGTAGTTAAAAAGATTTTGACAATGCTTTCTTTGAAATTTCTGGCCTAGGTTTTCACTCAAGGAGCCATTTACGTACTAGACTCTTTCCATCAAGCTGGCTTTAAGAATCAAGGAATATGAGTGAGACCTTGCCAATGAATATAAAAGAAAATGCAAGAATTTAGATTTATAGTAGAGCTGGTACAGCTTAGCTTGGAGAAATCTCACCAGGCAAGCAGGCTCTTTTCCTTAAAAGAAAGCTCTTTAAGCTTGCAAGCTATAGAGAATTTTACTAATATCCATGGAAAATTTTGATACAAAAGCAGGAAAACAGCAAAAATTTAAAAGTCTAATTAAAAGCTATGCTGTCAGCACTCTCTTCATGCAAGCTCTTAGTCAGTACACTTCAACATTGTCCGAATTCCCACTGGAAGAAGCCAAGGGACAAATGATCCTGCATGGAACTGTTATATATAATGTAGCAAAGAGGACCTGAGCCCATCTTGTTCACTAGTGGGAAGGCTTGTGGATCACAGCTTTTGGCTGAGCTCACCCACTAAGAAAGAGTTAACCTGCATGTGTGTCAGGCTCAAAGCCTACACACAGGCACCCCAGTTCAGCTGCAGTTGTAAGCTCCAGCAAACTCAGTGTATATGTAAGTGCTTGAGGCAGCCTAATATTCGAAAATGTGGGACATACAAAATTCCAGATGATCACAGTTGCAAGTGATCAAGCATCTTAAAACCCTGCTCAGCTTCCTAAACAGAAATGCTCTGTACCAAAAGGTTTGCCATGAACCTGCATAGGACTAGTGGGGGCTGCCTTCTCTTAGCATCACCCCCATCTCCTGCCCATCTTTTCACACCTTCAGCAACAGCAGACTCTCTGTCCCAGTGTATAGAAGCTGCTTCTTATCAGAGCCTTAAATATACATATCCTAGAGCTAGAAGGAAATTGCAATCCAAATTGTGCAAATTGAGGGCAACATCTCTCACAAGCCAGGCAGAAAACTGCCAAGTGCTTGAAGGTGTATTTTCACAGTTAACGCACAGAGCAGATTAGTTTCAAATCAGGTGCCTAATCAGAGTTCCCAGGAAGGCTGCAGGCACATTTTTCAAAGATGAAGAGAAAGCCTTTCCTGCCACTCTAACTACAGTTGTTCTGAAATCCTGGAGCACGATGCTGGTGAGGTGCAGGGTGGGTTTCTCCCCAACATGTTCCTTCTCTTACATTTCAGGCTGCCCCCTTTTTCAGAGAAACTCTAAATACAATATGTATCTTCTTACTATGGTATTTTTTCTTCTTTCATATTTTCTTTCATGAAATCAAATGCACTTCCTCAAATACTATGTCATACAAGAGTTGACATTTAAGTGTTATTTACACCAAGTATCCAACTGAACAAGAGAAAGGAAAAAGAAACAAACTTTGCCGTATTTTTAAACCCAATTATACCATCATGCACATTTCCTTACTATTTTGCTTTCTTATTGAGATAATACCACAAAAGGAATTAATGTAGAAGCATCCCACACTTCAGCTTACTAAAAAGCCTCTCAATTTCCTCCTTCAGCTTAAAACTCAAGATATAGGAATGGTCACCATGGGGACCCTAAGTAGGACACCACACTATGTAAAACCAGCTCTGAAATCTATTTTTCTAAATTTAGAAGTAGTCCCTTCAGTCTTTATATGAATGGCTCTTCACAGACATGGGGCCCTCCCTGTTGGCTTGATTTGCAAGCTGTGGTCTGGAAGTAGCCACAGACCCTCAGCCCCTTTGCTGCTAGTGCAGAGCAAACTGCCCAGGAAGGAGGGCAGCAGGGGTTTGCAGGGTGCCCTCAGTGCCAGAGTCCAGCTCAGGGGAGGGACATGGAGCAAAGACAAACATTCCCACTTGTGGCCATAACATCTCCCATGCCCCTCGCTGTCAGCAAAGTGCTTCCATGAAGCAATGGCTCCCTGCACCTACCTGAAAACCTCTTGGAGAGGGTTATCAGCTTTCAGAGTTCAGTTTAATTTGCAACCCTTTCCCCTGTCTAACATAGCCAGAGAAGGTGTATGACCCATGCACTTGACTGAGATGGAAAGAACCTGCTGTCTCTTGGCCATTTCTTTTGACCAGTGCTCTGTTGTTTTCCTCTGGTCAGAGACCCCTTCTCTTCACTGCCTGTGGGATTATTTACTCTGCTTTCTGGGAAATTGATCGTTGTTCCATAAATGAGATAATGAGTTTGCTGTAAAGCTGACACTGGTCTAACCTGCAAATAGACAATTAATATTAATGCCATGCATGACTTTTGCCAAATCCTCGCCTTGTGTCATCACTATGATTGGCATGTTTGCAGCACACATTGCAGGAGCTTGATTTGGTTCGCAGCTCTCAGTCATTTTTATGTTCAGACATATAATCTAATGAGGTGAAAATGGAAAGCAGCCCCTGAGCATTTGGCTATTGCTGGGAAAGAATGCAAATTAAATATTTGAAAGAGAGAGTGGGGCACGGCGTAGTGTGTGTGTCACGGAGTTTCGGAGTTCCATCAGGTGCCTCGCCAGCTTGCACAGCCTTTGTGTCCACATTGTCTGCCTGTTGGATGGAGCTAAGAGACAGAAGAATGACAGTCTGGGGAAAAGAAAGAAAGACAGTAATTATGGGACGTATGTGATTAGCATGGTAGCCAGAGAAATTAAACCACTAGTCCCAGGAATCTTCCCTTCTATAAGGTACCTGTGGTGGAAGAGAAAAGCTCCTCACTACAGAGTTCAGCTGGAATCCACTCCCTGCTAGTTTAGCTTGATTGCTTTTTTGGATACCTACTGTGGGGGTTCAGTTCCTTGACCTTCCTTTCTATAGAACTATATTGTCCTGCCACGAAGAAAGGCAGATTAAGAATTTACAGGGATCCTTCCATCACTGGACTCTGACAGGAGTGCTCAGGGAGTTCATTTTTCATGGCTTAAATTGCTGCAGGCCAGCATTCTTATCAAAAGGTTTGGTTTAATGTAAAACACAGGCTTCTTTTCTTTCTTTTTAATTTTAGCTCTGTATTAAACAGCACTACAAATTTCCCTTTGAACAGCAAGTTCCTGAGCTGCTTTCCTTTGAATAACATATAAATTTAGACTAAACTTTATTGTTCCTGCATAAATCAGTCTAGTTAAGAAGTTTATAATTATTATTAGGGAGGCAAAGTGTTTTACATAACAGCTGAAAAGTCTGGAAAATTCCTGGTGTAATTAGACCATGGGGTCATTGTTTGCTTGCTCTTTAAAAGTACCAGCTTACAGGATAGTTTCCAAACTTTGTCTTTTGGGTTCCTTGGGACCTTGGCAAAGTCGGAAATAAAAAGAATTAACAGTCTGGTAAACATTAGCTGACATCCCAACCATTGCTTCCAGCAGGATTTTCTCCCACACCTCCCAGCACATGGTGCTGTTTCTCCACAAACACATTCCCTTCACAATTCCCCAGGATTTTCACTACATGGCTGCCATTCCTCAGGTGGTGCCCATGGCTTGTGCATCAGCAGCTCAGGACCAGGTGGTAAGGTGATGGGGAGCAGACCTCTGGGTCCTGCAGCAGCACAGCACTTCTACCTGGCAAGGGTAGACACCCCCAGCATCATGTAAACTACTTTCCCCCAGTAGCACTGCAGGTACAGTTAGGCTGGGAACCAAAAGTCCATTCCTCTCCCATCCCTTAGGCACTTCAAACCCACACTTCATCTGCAGAAATGTCTGAAATATTAACTGCCAAGCTTCTGGGCACTCAGACAGGAAGCTGTTTCATTTTAGAGGGAATAATTAAATAAAAATTTGGCAAAAAAGATGCTCATGTTAGGGTAAATATGGAGCCTAGTAAGCACTCATCAAAGAGGATCAGACAAAACTTTCTACACCTGCTCCAAGGACAGTGTGCATGGATTAAACCTCCCTGAGTAAAATGCATTCAGCTGAGGAAAGGGGGCAAGCAGAAGCCAGGTGTCTATCTAGCACCATGCTTACACATGCTCTTCTGTTTCTTTGTCCTCTCTTCAGTCAGTTCCCACAAAGTCACGCTCAGATGACCCCTAAGCTGCAGCTACAACATATCTAGAAGGTGAGAGAAACAATAAGAAGTAAAGCTACAGATGGGGAAAGGACCTTTACCCTCACATACATAACCCAGTCTATCAAATTTCAGCTGTTCCCTGAAGTTGCTACCTGACTGAGTGCTGTGGGTAAGATAACTTTGAGAACACTTGTGTGTGATTCTTTTTACGTACCAGGTCTAAAACAGGCACCAAATGGCTTAGTGCTCTCAAGGCAAGGGTAATAGCCAGCTGGAGAATTTTACAGTCAGATGGAGAATTTTAACAACAGATATGTAGGTGCCTAGAGAGTTTAAACACCATCTAAGCAGAGATTTTAAGGATCTAAATTTTGAACCTGGAGTTAGATCCACTTTGGAATCCACTCTCAAATTCCTATGGTGAAACAGAGGCCAACTGCTGCTGAAGTCTACGAGAATTTCACTATTGGCTTCAGCAATGCCATGAGCTCTTTTTTTAGAACTAGAATGGGAACACTTATGAAGTATAAAGAATAGTCGACTTGGCAAATGACATGCCATTTTCTTTAGCTCTGTGATCATAAACAATACATGTATGACATGATATACAAATATTTAATATGGCAATTAAAATTTCCAAAGAACAAATATCTGGTTTTGTCAGCACTGAAAGTATGTGTTTGCTACCTTCTTTGTAAACCTACCTAAACTGCCTGTCAAGTATACTAAAACTCTGGGGAATCAGTATCACAGTCAAATTCTGTAGATGGATGGTTCATACTTTGAGGGAAAGACTTGCTTTTCAAATAAAAGGTTTTAAAACTTCATACATATTGATGTATTCTCAGCTAAACAGATGCTGTATACTAACTGTGTGCCAGTATTCTCTCAGTACTGGAAGAAAAATAGTTGAGACAACATATTTGATGAATTTGTTTAGGGATTTTGTATGCATATGGAAATCATTTATTTCTCTACTGCAAAGTATGTTTGATTGTTCAGTATCAACATTTAACTAGAAAAAGTAGCTACAGTGCTCCCAGTAATGTAAAGCACAAGCTAAACTAAACAAAACCTGAAAAGCAGTTTCAGCGTATCTCATGCTCATTAGGAGAATAAACGATGAAAAAATTAACTGATGACAGGTATGCAGATTTCTGTAACTCAGCAGTTTAATGTAAGAGTCTTGCTTGGTTCAGCTATGCAGAAGGAAGTCCTAAAGGAGTCCACCTGTAAAATAAGTGGGTTGGTGAGTATCAAAAGGTTATGATAGAAAGTTCTATTGAAGTATTAACTATACAGCGCAGTCCCTGAAGAAAGAAATAATATTTTGTTTGTATGTTCTCACTAAAGAAAAACACTGGTGTAAAAAGTTTCTTCCTTTCTGTTCTTGAGGTTCCCAGACACAATCAGGAATCTCAGATGGAAATACAGCCACATGTGGTATTCACCCTGTGCAAAGTCATGCATTGCAGGTGATACAGGATGCATTGAATTCATTATATGCACATTGCGAAGATGCACATGCACATCCAATTAAATATATACCAGACTGGTTAGATTAGTTCACATGTACATTTGTGCACACAGGCTACTGCATGTTCAGCCATTCCAGAGAAATGGACAAATTCTTTCTTCTTCACACAAACTTCATGTCCAAGCAGCTTTGATTTCCTTGGACATATCACCTGATAACCTTGGTTTTTTCTATTTGGAATCAGATGATGGTGAAGAGATTTTTATTTTACAGAATATATTCATCATTCCAAAGCATGATTTTTCATCCTTCTTTACCTTAATTGAGGTTGATAGTTAAAATTACTGTATGACATGCTTTCTTTCTCTGAGTGGTTACATGCAACTGCTTTTCTGGTGTAAAATTCACAGAAAGAAAATTCAAAATTTACTTATTTTCATTGCTGCTCCAGTGTAAGATCTGTTTGCTCGACAACTTTTTATCAAAACCCTTCAAATGCATATTTCTTCAAGAATTCAGTAACCACTCAAAACTAATCACTGCCTGAGTAACTCATTATTTTTCTTTACTCAAATGCATAATAATTATTTTTTTGCAATCAGAATATGCAATAATATTTCCTAAGGCTTGGGTTTTGTGAACCAAAAGACTTGCATATAGTTGCTTTATGCAATTTAAGATGCAATAATTTTGCAGATGTGAGGTTATAGGCAAATTGAAAAGGAACCACTACATTTTGGGATACACTACAAATGAGGCTGTTTAAGTTTGTACCTAAAAAACAACTAGAAAAGGGGCCAGACTGTCTCCTAGACTGAGGAATTAAAATCTCATCAGAAAATTTTAGCTGTACTTACCACAACAAATATTTTTAGGATTTAGGATATGGGTAGATTTAGTAGTATTCCTACAGTTGTACTCCTCCTGCTAACAAAAAAATGTCAGGTTCAAATTTTAAAATATTTCACTTAAAAATAATTAACATCCTAATGCACCCTTGTGCTTCCCAGAGGAACCTAGACAAAATTGGGCACTCGTCTGTGCATCCACATTTGCAGGTAAATGCTTCTGAATTTCTAAGTTTTGAATCACAGTCCTGAAAAGAAAGAAGAGTTCTACATCTCCCCCAAGATAAACTCTTAACCTACTTCCTTTGATAAATTTGGCATTCAATCAGAGAAGACCCAAAACCATGTCCGAGTCTTTCGCCATTCAGGGGCATAGTTCTCACCGTACAGCAAATGTTCTCCTATGAGGCAAGTCGTTGGCATAAGAAAACTGTATTGAACAACTAAGTAATTCAGAGAAGACATCAATACTTCATCAGATATTTTCTCAGTAGTCTGTTAGTAAAAGGGGGATGGTGGGAAGAAAGCAGCGGAGTCTGGATGATGCCTTTCAAATTATAGTGTTCTCATGTAACATTCGGAGGATTATATGTCATAGAAGGAAAACTTGTGATGGATTACATGCACAAATATAACTCATTTCTTGGGACAAACATTCTGGGAAATTAATTTTCTGGTTACTTCTTTTCTTCTATCTCAGCCTTAAATAAGGATTTTGTATT
>NW_009932640.1:10089-17168 GCF_000696875.1 Nestor notabilis
ATTATGGAAGACACCCATTGCCTCCCTCTTTCTGTTCCTCATATCCAGGGGTGCCTGGGTGAGGAGTCCAGGGGCACAAATAATTGAAGGCAAGCAATGAATTTCTAAAAGATACAAAGGTCTTCACCGAGGAAAGCTGTATCTAGTGCAGGTAATTTATTCAGTCTTTTCTAATCAATGCAAAGTAGGTTAGGACTGTCCCAACTAGCCTGAGAGAGCAGCTAAATGAGACACTGTACAGACAGATTGCCTTTCTGTTTCTACATTTTCCATCTGATATTATTTTCAAAGCTATTTGGGGTGAAAGAGAAATTTTGTCATGCATTCTATGTACATGTACACCCGTCTCTGGTCACAATCATGTCTCACTAGCAACAGAAAAAAAATGCTTTTAGGCTTGAAAGAAAAATATCTGCCTTTCCTTTCAGCAAACACGTATCTGTTTGAAGTCCAGTAATTATTTTTATCCAGTTCGACCACTTCTGAGAAGGGAAAATTAAAGAACTCCCATAAGATCCCAAGGGTTAATTTGAAATAACCTTTTTTCAAATATTATGCTAAATGTAGGGTATTTCTATACAGACAGGTACCAACAGGAATAATCAGCTTTGCCCACCCAGGATCCAAATAGGCCAGATGTGGAGCAACTTCAAAACAGAAGTGCTTCAGTTAGATTTCACAGTCCTATTCTTAAGCTATAGCCTCTGTTTTAGTGGCTAGATACTTCACCGCTCTAAATCAAGTCTAAACTAGCATTCCCTTGATTCCAGACCACTTGGAAGGTGCCTGCTAGTCACCTCTTTCTATACCTATTTATTAAAAATATCCAAAAAACCAAAAAACATAACCCCCCCCCCCCCCTCATATTTGCTTTACAGAAGATTTCAGGTTAACCAGTAACATTTATTAGTGTCCATTTGATAGTCTAGGGTCACAGGAATGCTCAGGCTGGATGGGAGCTTAGGTCCCTGCTCCAGCCCTGCCACAGTAGGCTCAGTGTCAAGGTCAGACAGGGATGCTCAGGGCTGTAGTCTGTCCTAACTGGAAACCCCTGCATGGAGCCAGCACAGCCTCCCTGGGCAGCCTGCGCCTCTGCCCCTGGCCCCAGTTGGAACTAGATGATCTTAAGGTCCTTTCCAACACTAACCATTCTATGATTCCATATCCAGTCTGCACCTTCCATTTTAATTTATACATGTCATCTCTTCTCAATCTATCATGTAACACTGTGAGCAGCCTGGCTCTGTATTCATAAGGTATGAACACGATGTGTACGGTAGACCTAAGGTACAATAAATTTACCTGTGCTTATATTGTCACTGGCAGGTTGGGTTAAATTACTTTTGGGGGTTGCATCATGAGCTGGCAGCTTCTTTAAACCATGATATTTTTTTTAGCCACAGTTCAAGCTGGCCATGCATGTGCAGCTTTCTGAAAGTGCTTACCTTTACATCCAAGCGCTGTTCCCTTCATGTCAATGTGACTCCACACCATGTGGGAAGTAAAACATATATGGAAGTATCTGTATGGTCAGGCTGAGATTATTCAGAAGGATCTTGTGAGACTGAGCAAGCAATAAAACAGCAGAATAAATTCATGGATATACATGTAAAATGATATGGGGAAAATAATCTTAACCTCATATATAAAATAATGGGATTTGAGCTGACTGTTACCACTCAAGAGAAAGACCTTGGGATTATGTTCTATGAAAACAACTTCTTCTTAGCAATCAAAAAAGCAAATTGAAAGTTAGGAATTATTAGGAAAAGAGCAGAAAGCAAACATAGTTATGCAGCTGTATAAACTCATGGTGTGCCTATGTCTGCACAGCCTGTCTGCAGCTGTCATTTCAAAAAGCATATAGTAGAACTGGTAAAGATTCATCCAGAGAAGGGTGACAGAGGTGGCTAAAGGTATGGTATGGGTCCCATGAGGCTGAGCAGAGTTGACTGCAACCTGGAAAAGAGGTGACTTGAGGGGTGCTATGACCACAGTCCACCAGAATCACGAGTGGAGCAGGATCTGCAGTTCACCATCTTTTCTACTGACGATCATCCACTGAAACTAGTAGGAGCCAGTTACAAAATCAGCAAGCAAACAGAGGTAACTCTTGATGAACAAGGAAGTAGATCTATGGGGCTCGTTGTTCAAAGGTGATTTGGGGTAGGACTGAGAAGAGAGATCTGTTGGTGATAAAGAGAGATAATTCAGCAAACTCAGGAAATCTCCCCACCTGAAACAAGTAAGAATCCAGGACAATACTCAGGAAAAATAGCAAATACGCTTGTCCCTTCTTTACTCTTTGGGGGCTACAGCCACAGTTGGACTGGATCAACCCTTGCTCTGACAAAGTATGGTCTTTTTTATGTCCTTTTTCAGGATCACAGTCTGTTTGTACTGATGTTTTGATGTCATTATAAATTCACTTCTTGACCATTATAGATAACAAAACAACAAAAATTAATTATAAAATTTCTATAGCTCAAAAAATCAGGACTAAGATATTAAGAAAAATATTATCAGTCAACGACTTTCTTTGTAAGCTAGTAAAGAAAGGTTTAACAAGAACCAGTGATGGCAGCTGAAGCCAGATTAGATGGACTCTATACAGGAGCAGTTAGGTAACATGAAATGGCCTGTGTTACACAGAAGGTCAGGCTAGATGATCTAATGTCCCTTCTGGCCTAAATATCTCTGAGTATAGTACTCTGGCAGTTGCACAAACGTTGAAAGCAAACTCCAACTCAGCATGTTTTCTGTCAGCCACACTATATCTAGCTAGATTTCCATGCCAGGTTTTTAAAAACTTGTCCTGTTGATTTTATAACTGCACTTTATTCCCCTGCTTAAAGAAGATAATGCTGAAATTCTAGGACAATTTAGAGCCATCATAACCTGCAACTTTCAGCTTGCATTATTTCTGTAAATATTTATTTTCGTTTCAGTCAAAGAAATATTTTGATCTTTGTCAGCTCCCTGGTATTTTGCTTTTTGAATGTAGCTGCTCAGAAAATGTTTTTTTCTCCCTCAGTGAAATTTTGATTGCCACATTTTTTCATTTTCAACAGTACTATAAGACCAATGAATCACATCAAAGAATTGCTCATTTTCCGCAGAATAATGTTGAAAGTCTGGAAAGTGATTCTGGTGTAGCATGCAGTGCTGGGATGGAGGCCTAGGCTGGTTTTAAAAACAGGGAAAAGAAGCAATAATATGAGTAAATAAAAAGAAAGAAAATGTAACCAAATCAGAAAGAAGAGGAAT
This sequence comes from Nestor notabilis, assembly GCF_000696875.1. Taxonomy (NCBI): domain Eukaryota; kingdom Metazoa; phylum Chordata; class Aves; order Psittaciformes; family Psittacidae; genus Nestor; species Nestor notabilis. Next base: position 13,357 of record NW_009932640.1, read on the forward strand.
TCTTTGATAATTTCCCATGCTTTCCTGATTTAATACAGGTGATACCAGGAATTGCTATAAGATTACTGGTTAAAGTCACCATCCTGTACGCCTTTCCTGCAGAACATCCAGAAATCTTTGCCTTACTCTCTCCTTACATAGTCTCTCCCTCTCTCTGAAACTAATGCTTCAAAATAATTTAAATCACATGTAAAAAGACCTTCTAGTTTCAAGTTTCCTTTGGAGTAGCCTATTAACTCTAATCACCTCTGATTCATAATTTTGGGTGGCATTTACAGATTTCTACAAGTATACACAAAATCCATTGAAGATTTTATTAGTCCTGTCTAATAAAAACACGATTGAAATAAAACTGCTACTTTATCTAGCCCATAAACTCTCTGTTTGTCTACTTGGAAGACAAATTGTTAGTAGAAGTCAGTGAAAGCAAAGGTTATATCTGAATCACTGGTACATCTTAAAAAGCTCATAATCTTATCACAAAGCATGTAAAAGGGCAAAGGTTAGCAGCAGTATCCTACTCTTCGTACCATATGGATTTGTTTTCAGAGCAATTCTCTGAGATTATTTATAGGCATTAGTCTGTGGTATCAGATTAATACATGCACTTATGAGTATGTGGATATGATTGAACAAGGTAATAGGATTTTTTTGACTTCTAATTACCAGGAATCTATCAAAGAACCAATGAATAATAATTTAACAATATCAATCTATCATCCTGACTCAAAGGATTCACTAATTTTCTCAATAGTGACGTAATAAAATGCTTACTCTTCACCTTCTGTAGCAAAGAAAGTCTCAAAATCAATACAATAGCCTATGTGTGAAATGTTTTCAAAATGAGACAGATGAGAAATTTCAGAATGTAGTTGACAATGGGGTATCATAATTATGTCAAGTTATTCTTAATGAGGTTCCAGGGAACCGATATTTTTTCAGGTGGTAGTCAACAAATTCATGAGACATAAATAAAAACAGCTGTACATTTTGAGAATGATAGCTTCAAAACTCAAACTTCGAAAAACAACAGCCTGAAGTCAGACCCACAAATTGCAAAGACAGTATCCCAGAAACAAGTGCCTGAAAAGAACTGATGAATCAGCAGGTGGAGAGCTGAGCCTGAACTTCTTACACGGTCTACAATAAAAGGGCAAATGCAATCCTTGTATGTATAAAGATGGAACCAGTACCCCTGTGGGGCGAGACTGTGGGATTATGGAAATGAATTTATCCCTCATACAGTTCAGGCACTATACATTTTCGAGTGATGCACAATGCTCTGGTGCACCTTTTAGAAAAGATGGCAAAACAGTGGGGAGGATAGAGAAAGGAACAACAAACCCAATTCAAAGTCTGGAGAAAACACTCTCGTATACAGTTGGTGAGGGAGTAAGAAGCAAAGCTAGCTCTGTAGCTTAGTCAAGATATGCATTTGATAGAGGAAAAACACAGATTTGGAGCCATTAGAAAATGACTGCTTAAAATCTATGAAATTAAGTATTAATTGAAAGGAGACCAGACTTCTCCCTTAAATGAAAAAATGATTTCACTGACCTGTGTAGCTGTGCTCATATTACCTGACTGGCAGAGAGTGCAAATGTAAGCGGTTGCTTGTTCCATACAAAATTGTAAGAGGAAGTCTTTAGACATCCCGCTCCCAGAATATGCTCCAGTGTGTACAACATATGTTTTCAGTGTGGTAAGAACTAACTCTGGGCCACCAGAGTGGAAAAAATTGTAACACCAGGTATAGGGCATACATTGTGCAAAGCCTGATGTAGGAGGCATGGTCAGAAAATAAGCACCATGATAGGTGTTGGCAACCACGACAGACATTCCTCAGCCTGGTTTCATTCCAGATGTCTTTAGATACATAATTCAGTTGCAAAAAGTGTGCAGGAAGACTGTGCTTTCAAAAGAGTTTGTTTTTTCTCCAGTGACTGTGCTGAACACTGAGTTACCCCTTTCTGAGCCGACCCTGACCCTCAATCCCTCAGGTGGTAAAGAAACTTGAGTGGCACTAACAAAGGCAGTGACAGATGTTATGACTAGCAAAATTACCAGGCACCAGAGTGGGCACATTGAATTCAAAGGTCACAAGTAGGAATTAGTTGGGCCATAGGCACCTACAGGCATATGTGCATAATACCATTTCAGCTCTGTGTAATAGTGACCCCGGCTACTTCTGAACAAAGTGGCTCCCGTTCCCAGCTGGGCACAGGGCACTGGTGAAGCATTAGTGAGGTGCCAGCAGCCCATCCATGGTTTGGCACAGTTCTGAGCACAGAGAGGGTAATCAGTGCTCCCATCTGGCATGCCTGATGAGGTGGAGCAGTCACAAAAATGCAGTAGTCCTGCTCCTGATTACAGCTCCCAGTCTTCCTGGTCTCACTCAGGTTCTTTCTGACACCACAGCAGTATGCCAGATGTGGGCCTGCTACTTGTGGATGGCAGGACTAAAGAAGGTTCCTGCATGAAAACGCTTGTCATGCTTGGCATGTGCAGAAGATGAACAAAGAATAGTATCTTATTAAATTTTAGTATCCCGAGTGAAAGTACACTGACTTAACAAAACCAGGGGAAATACATTCATATAGAAGAGTAAAATAATAAGCTAGCTTCATTTAAAAAAAAAAAAAAAAAACCAAAACTAAAGTAAACCCCAAGAAATTAGAGTATTTTTTAAATATTCTAAAGGTTGGGGGTTGTTTGTTTGCTTTTTGCTTAAAAAATGATATTAAGGCCAGTTATCTGCCTTTAGTCCAACAAAAATCCACTCACATTCATGGTAGCTTTGCCTATGAAAAAGCAGCAGGACTGGGTCCATAAATATAAATTAAACTGCCAAGTGTATCACCTAGAGTTTGCAGTCATTAATTCCTTTAAGTTTTCCTAGTTCAAGCACGTGCCAATATGCTTGACATAAATCGTAAATGACAACAACACCTACCAATAGCGTTAAATGTAACAGTTGGTCATTGCTTTGATTAAAATTCCATTTTTCTAAATTTTAGACTACAGAAGGAAATTGGCACAAAATTTTCCAGCCTGGAAACAATTTTTATGCTTGCAGATTTTCAAAGGGATCTCTTTGTCCTCTTTCAAGTTACAGAAACATAAGAAACACATAGCAACTCTCGTGTAGATGGAATCCTTTAAAAGGTGTATCAGTATATTCATTAGCAGGCCTAAGATTCCCTCATTTTTCACAGAGCACCTGTGTGTGTTTATGAATGATGTACAGATATCACTGAGGGGCCCAACCAGCAAAGACTGAGTCTGGATTCGATCATTAAGAGAGTTCAGTGGTTCTGGATTGAGGGATTTCATCTGAGTCCATTTCTTGTAATGTATTTTAAAGGTGAAAGGGCTTTTCTTTCCAAGATGAGAGTATAGGGCTGCAGGGATTTGCATTTCTCTTGCAGCTGTAGACATCACTAGCAAATATGGCTTCAATTCTGGAAGCAGCTTAGCTCGAATAGATCTCCATTGCAACAAAGTGCTCCATTGCAGCCAGTCTGCAGAAGCAGTGAGCCATGCCAGCTACAGCATGATGTCAGAGATGACCAGGAGAGTACACTGCAGTAATTCTTCAGCACTGCTCTCCTGAATATCACTGCAGCACAAGCCTTTACTATTAGTGCCCTCAGCATCCGGGGGAAATGTTCAGCCTCCAGGCAGTTTACTAGAAATTTAAGGTTCTTACTACAGCTGTATGATTTTTTAAACCTAGATTTTCAGTAGGTGATACAATAATCTGAGCCTCTACAGCCATCAGCACTGAGAGCCCAGACTGTGGGTCCTTCACT
>NW_009932640.1:17199-59987 GCF_000696875.1 Nestor notabilis
CAGAAGAAGGGAGTGGTGGCAGAGCAGTTTAGAGGGGGACAAGGCAGGCTGTGCCAAGGGATAGGAGCACTCAATTACAGCTTATCTTCAGGTGATTGTTAACTGAGTACCTTATTAATCTCCTTAAAACTAATTTACCTACAGGCTATTGCTGGAAGTTTCAACTGCTGACGTTCCCCTTCCTCAGGGATGGCTCCAGCAAATGAGCCCCCTTAATTTTTCTTACAACACTTCTCCTCAATCTTTCCTTAGCAAAATACAACTTTAAGGTCAGCACTTGACCTGAATTTTGCAAACCCATTGCCTTTGCCTTTGAGTATCACAAAGTCAGGTAAAAGCTGCTTGCATACTGTCATCAGCTAGGGAGGTGGAGTAGGCAAAACCCACATTCTCAGAAACATTTTCATACAGAAGCTACAGAATGAAACTTGATGGCAAAATTATTGACTTTCCATTATGAAGTAGCCATGGTTCTATTATGCAATTTCCTATTTACTGGTGAATTCCAAGTCTTCTTGTTTTACCATATTTTTTCCCAGGAAAATTAGAAATTATCACTTTAAAATAATACTATGAAGTTAACTGAAACTGTCCAGGAAAAAGTAAATTTTTTGTTACAGTTGATGAGACAAGGAATTAGTTTCATGAAAGAAAAGCTTATTAAAGACTTTACAATAAAGAAGGTCTTTCAATTCCAAAGATTATGTTATCAGCAAAGTTATATATATTGCATTGATATCTATATCTGCCTGTGTACAGACACATACATATTTACAGACATGCATATACATGCACTTCAAAAACTATACTTACTCATGTTTGCTCCTGAAAAACAGATACTTTATGAAGGTAAATTCATATGTAACATTGATTGAAGTTTGCTTTCCTTGTATTTAAAATCCAGGAAGCATGTGATGCAACATCCTACAGTCTCTGTGCTACGTCTGACTAGCTCATATTGAATACAAGCTCTGTTAAGTTGAAAGGATTTCTGGTTTGTTTCAACTTGAAAGTGATTTAATATGAGGCCCAGAGAGAAGATCTGTCTCAGTAATCAAATTATAACAAGTAAGGATTAAAAGTATTAAGAAGTTTAAGCAATCGTTTAGCTGCCCTGTGTTCTTGAGGTCATTTGAAGCTGGCTGTGGGAATAAGTAAAATAAAATAACAAGAGGGGAAAAAACCAAAGTATTATAGAAGGGAATCAAAGAGTGTCCTTCAGGATTAGATTATGGTACAAGAAAGGGACTAAAACTTTTTCCATGATCCTTAATTCATTTTCCTTTGGGAAATATAATTTAAAAAGGGTGTTTTAATACCAATCTTTCTTTTCTTTCCTTCTAAACTGGATGCACTAACACTTCAAATTTTTTTATCAAAACAAAAAGTGCAGTAAATGCTGATAATGTCCACTAACTCATGAAATAAACAGTGTTCTCCAAACAGACAATTTTAGGGACTGGGCATATGGTATTAGTAGTTTATTATTTGTTGCATACATATATATAAAGGAAAGAGCATATTCAGCCTAAATCAATAGCGGCAAATGCATTAACATCAAATAGGTTTACAGCAGCTCATGTAAGTTCCTCAGTGAAAAAGACAGTGATGTGGGCTCCCGTAGGCCATTTTTAACAACCTTTACGAAGAGAAAAACTAAACCAACTCACTACTAAGGCACTGGTGGCATCTCCAACTTGATGTAGGAAATGGCTGAGGTGATGCTACAAGGAGATACAATTTTTCTTTTCTCTGAGCCTGGTTTTCTTTCAATTAGTAGCATCTTTCCCAAGAGCTAAAATCCCTTAAGATCCCTACAAATGCCTGGCGTATGCTTTGAGATGAATCCCACTAATTCTAATTCGCCCAGTCTGCACCACTGAAGCCAATTATGTGGTAGAAAAGGTAATTAATTCTGTTGGGAAAAAAGAAAAAACATTGAAAATCACATTTTTTTATTCTGTTCCCAAGAATATTTATTAACCAGCTTACCCTGAGAATTCACCTATGCAGTAAGTCCTGAAAAATGCATATATATGGATAAGTGTTGTACATGGCTGAGGTTTACTTTAGAGCAGAAGCTTAGGTCTAAACAATTCTGCTCCGAGAACACTTTAACCCCTGCCAGACCCACATCCACCACTGCCCATCTTGCCACGCTGTCGTACGTTCTGTGGGAAACATAACTCTCCACGGATCAACCACCACCCCTCTACTGAGAAGTTACAACCTACATGTTGCCTAGTCACTGAGCAGAGGAAAGGAAAGATCAGGGCAACAAGCCCATTTACTTATATGTAAGTAAGGATTTTAATTAAGTTGTGATGAGGGAATTGTGGGCATCTGATTATAATTAGGTTTTTTCTAGAAAATGAAAACTTGTTTCCACAATTAAAAAAACCCCAGAACTTAACCTAGATGAGGCAACAGAAGCCAAAATGCATTGTGTGAGTAAGCTGGTGTCCAGATTTGATTGTTAAGTCTTCAAAAAAGCAGCTGCAAATTACAATTAGATGGTCTTTGCATCAGAAGTTCACTTCCCAGAGCAAACAGTGAGTCCGTGTAGTGTTATGCATATATGTGTGTGGAGGACTGTTTTAAGAAAAAGTGGGGGGTGGAGTGTGAAATCTATGTTGGGTTGAGCAGACGTCTCCAAACATGGCTAGAGTGTAAATGCTCTCAGCAGAGTTAGCTGCCTCACTGGCTGGCTGACCAGGGAGTACATGCAGCACATCTTTTCCAAAGGTGGTGAACTATGCTTTCCTGCTTTCTTTTTGTTGGTTTGTTTTTTTTTTTTTTTAATTCCCTGTAAACTGAGAATATAACTGACTTAACTTTTAACACATAAATCCAGCTGTCGCTTCCACAGTGGCTTTAAATTCGTTATCCATGTATTTTAAATCAAGCTGCTACTGCCCGGGCAACTTCATTAAGGAAGTCTCCAAGGCACAGGGGCTGAGGGACATGGCTTCCTGTGACCAGCAAGTGTAGCTGGGTGCCAAGCTCCCCATGCAGCTGCAGTGGAGGGTCCTGCTCCTCTGGGCAGGAGGCCTGTAGCACCAGCTGGACATGGTGAAAGATGCGGGGAGGGAAGCTTGACAGCAAAATGTGAGAAAGGTGCAGATGAGGGTCTCCAGGAATTTTACTCACAACTTAAAATTATGGTATATATAGCATCATATATATATATATATATACACACACACATATGCACATTATATATGCATACACATCTGTATACATGCTATATTTTGGTCCAAGTATGTTGTAATTTTGGTCCCATTTTTGGACATGATAGCTGTGAAAGCAGTGACAATTTTTTTCCTCAATACATTTTGTCATTTATATTCTCTTTTTTTGGGGAGGTCATAGTACCCAAATCTGAAAATCATCAACCTGCACCAGACAGACCTTCAATAAGTGATTTTAATTGAAACGCTGAGCCATATATTGCTCTGACATGCAGAGATAAATATTTTTTCCTACCAGAGGTATAGGGTTTACAATATTTCTTTGAAGTTTATTAAGCTCAAGTATGAAAATACTGTCATAGAATCATAGAATAGTTAGGGTTGGAAAGGACATTTGATTTTACCTAAGCATATTATTTTTAGTAGCTGTGATGTTATGTTTCCATATACATTTGTTTCTGTGAAAAACAAATCTCAGCAGAGGCTGTTAATTTTTGCGTAAATATATACAGAAAACCTTATGTGGATGTGCTCCTCTATAGCAACAAGAGTCCTCACCTTCTTATGTTGTATATGTCTTCCTGAAAATCTCACCTACTTTTCTTATTGCTGCCAACTTGGATTCCATTTGGGGAAGTCCTTGGTTGTGGAAGAGGTTGGGTTCATGCCTGCTTGATTCAAGAAGTTGCCAGTAAAAGACATTGGATAAAGGTCTGATTGCAGATCTGTATTTGGCAATTACTTCAGAGTAGTTTTTCATGTGCTAAGGGAGCTGGCTCTTGAAAGCTCAGTAGGAGGTAAGAAGTTCCCTCTCTGGAGAGGAAATCTACTGGGAAAAGCTTTTGATGACATCTTTTAAAGGACGAGGAGAAAAGAAAACTATCTGACTTTTTAAACACACTTGGGGCATACTCTACGGATCTTCATTCAGGCAGTACCTGTGATTTCAGAGAAATTGCTTTGGAAAGCCAGGGGTTTGGTTTCTTCTAGTTACCCAGCGCACAGATAGCAAGGGAGAGAAAACAAACCCTTATGCTGTCTCCATGTTTCCTGATTGCAAATACTTTAGCTATAGGATGAATACATACAGGACAGGATAGTAAAGACATCCAAGAATGGGTACAGCAAGGGAAGAGCACCTCCTCAGAGGAATAATCTGCCTCCCAGTCAGTAGTACCTCAACAGTGACTTGGATTTATTCAGCAGTAAGATAGGTCCATAAAGCAGTAAGAGGGGTCCAGGTCACCCACTAATGAGAAGGTGAAGACCCAAGACATCTCCAGTAAGAGAACAGACCTCAGAGGAAGTCTCAATCAGTAAATAGTACTTCAGCCATTGGACCCATAGTAAGGACATAGCCATGACCAGAGCTACTGGTCACCAGCAAGGATAAATCCACTTAGCCCTAAACATGGGTTCTAGTTTAAGAACTAAATAAGGAATTCATGTATGCCTTTAAAAATGGTGATATATTTGCCCACCATCAGGTTTCCTGACTTTATTTTGTTTCAGGGCAGATGGACTAGTGCTTGTGAAGTCACATCTGTGAAACATTCCAAGTTAGCACAAAAATGAAATAAAAAAAATTCAATCTACTGAACAGAGGATTTTCAAATGCTCTACAGTCTACCATCAGAAGGAAAAAATACTCAATAGATGTCTGCTAGAGACATTCAGTTCCTTTTCTTTTTAATCCCAATAACTATCACATCCTCTGCATCCCATCTGACCAGAGGAAGGTACAAATGATATATCCAGAGATTGTAACACACACCTGTCATCACCTGCAATATGACTACAACTGCAGATGTACAAACTACTGCATTTGAAACAGAAGCATTTCTCCCAGTAGAGAAATCCTCTCCCAGCCTATGACTGTGACACACAAAGTTAAATTAAGATTAGAGCAAAATCCAGGAGGATGATTTAAAATGAGAATCAAAAGGTTATAAAGCTAAATGCTTTTTCAGAGCCAGTGGTTGTCATAGTAACCACTTGTAAAACTTTTTTTCTTGGAAACACAGAGTAAACAGTTATTAAAGTGGGCCTCAGTGATACAGTAAATACATGAATTTATTACTTTTTGCAGTCAGAGCTGGGTGAAGAAATCCAGGAGACACTATTTCAGAATTTGTTTTCCTTCTCAAACCAAAGGTCCGATGATACAAAGTCATTCAAGCAACCAAGGAGTGGGAGTTGCATGTTTATTGTCTGCTTTGGGCCATCCCTGTGGCCCTGCAGCTAAGCAAACAGCTTCATCTGGGTCAAACTCAAAGATCTTAGGGAATCGTGTTGTGAAGAGTGTGACATGATGTACAGCTGGCATGTCAAATTTTATTTAAGAAAAACAGTTTCAAATTAGTCAAATTTTTCTGTACTAATTAGGTTGTGTTTTGTGTTTGCAGCAAAGCTGTACGAGTTAAAAGTCTACTGAAAAAAATAACACATAATGTAAACTACATTCTCTCCAGGCTTTAGCTGTATGGGACAAACCAACAGCCCTTTAAACAAGATGACATTAAAATTACACAGAAAGTATTCCAAAGTGAATGGTTTGGGCACGTCAACCAATGCACTCAAACTGCTGTGGGTATCTACAGTTTGAACTTTCAACATATCAGATGTTTTGGATTGCTCCAAAAGAAAAAAAAAACCAAAACGCATGTGCAGTCTCAGGACAAATTTGTTTAATATAGACACACGCAAATAACAAATTCTTGGTTGCATGTGAAAACACAGTTGTCCTGTGAAGTCCTAATTTAGGTTTTAAAATTGAAAAGATTAAAACATATTTTAAGATTTTTCAAGTCTTTAAAATCTTTTAAAATTATTTTAAAAAATAAATTTGAAAAAGATGCATGTAGATACCATTTCTTTATTAAGCAGCAGTACTTACTTATAATTTTGGATATAGGCATTCAGCGCCTACCTTAGACCAATGTGGCTAGAGAAAACGAATGCAACTCTGACTAAACTGAGTTCTAAGAGCAGGGGTCAACTCCTAGACATATTTGTTAGAAAAATATTGGTGATATAAGCTAAATACAAGTAACATCAGATCTACAAAAGACAGTATCCTCATTGCAAATAACACAAAGCAGAACATCTCTATCCTGAAAACACTGTAGTACCTGCTACGGCTAGGAGGTTTTGGGCATTTGACATCATACCGTTCTCCTCTTACTACTTATTTCTGTAAAGCCTTTTCTTCAGCAAAACAGAAATCGACACAGCTTCACATGTAACTCATAGCTGGAAATACAAAGTTACTGAAGAGAAACTCCTAGGTGTTCAAGGTTGTATTGCAGGAGTGAGATTTGAGTATCTGTCCTACAATCCCGTGATTGCAAAAATAGAGGAATGGTTTTGGAAGCAAAGCCTGGAACCCCAGTCTTCCCACCTCAAACTGATTTTTACTTTGCTAGGCTACGTGTCGAGACTTCTGCCTATGCGCATTTATGTTCTCTCTTAAAACAAATTCTAGGAGAGAACAGGCTGGTTTGAAGTTTGTCCTGTTTTGTAACATTTTGGGAATGCAGACTGGTATTCCCTTAGGAGCTCAGTCAGGAGGCAACTGAGTATTTTACACCAGGGTAACCTAGTGGGAACTATTTTTGTGGGAGAGGGGAAAATGGAACATTGTGGATATAAAGTGTCAACAATAACTTCGTTTTCTGAAGATCCCAACTTTGGGAAGTGTTTATTTTTCTCAACACCGCCTACTAAATTAAGCCTCTCTGGGAGACAGATAGAAAACACATTGGCTACATATATACTACTAAATCAAACAAGCGTGGGACTGGTTTCTGTCACTGAGTCCAACTGGCATGGAGAAGCCTATATCCATACTTCTAAATTCTCATCTTCCAAAACATGCTGGCGGCAGCCAAATTGCCTGTGATCTCTGAATGACTTTTGGCCTCTGGAAATCCTTACTGTACTCTGCAATTGTTTGGGATAGTGCTAGCTGATCCAGGTCAAAACCATACTAGGAACCCTTCTAACAATTTAACAGTTAGATGACTGAGTTATTATATCCAGGAACCTTCCCAACACAGTCTAATTTGTTAATATAGATGCTGTCATTTTAACTCTTCCCCAGACAAGAGCAGCTGTGAGTTAAGCAGACTAACTGGCAGGACTGGGGTAGTTCTGGAAATGTAGACAATTAAATTCAATTAAATTTTCAGTTTGCAAGACAGAAATTTGGATTTTGACATTCAGACTTCACCTAAGACTTCACCTAGATATATGGAGCCAAAATGTCTTGATCTGATTCTATAGTTTCAATATAGCAAATGTTTTCAGAATGACCAAATGAAAGTATCTAGGCTCACTTTGCTTCATACACAGCACAATTTCTCTCTCTCATGAAACAAACATCAGCTGTACTGATGTTTCTCAGCTGCATGAAACACAATATAAAATTTCTGCATGAAAGCAGAATTTGTTCTGCTTTTTCACTCCTCATGAAATTTTCTACACAGCTCTATTTAGGATGAGATTCTAGTTTAAATGGTAGATTTCCCATGTATAGTTGGTTTGTGATATTAACATCTATAACTCTTTGAACTATTTCTTTCACTATTTATTCAACTTTAAATGACTGAAAAAGAAACATTAAACTTGAATCTGAATCATGATCTGCTAAAAAGGATTCCCAATAGAATTTGCTAGATTTCTGATGGACACGTGAATCTGCTGTTGCAAAGCCCACTGGGGATTCAGAAGTATAGAGCCTTGGGCTAGGTGGAGAATATGTTATAAAAACCAAAGTAACTAATACATGAATATGTCATATTAATCTTTCAGTCTTGGGTTGAACAGCACAGGCAGTCCTCCTACGTACTGAGGGGAAGGAGAATAATACCTAATACCTTCCTTTGAAGAACTACAACACAGAAAAATTGGTCCCTTCTTACCACAGCTCTTCTTTAGGACGTTTGGTTGCTTTGCTGATGGATGCAGAAACTCTCTAGCTAGTTCACTCACTGATGGACTTACTGGCCCTATGAAGTAGGTTGTGATGCTTACTACTCTGTGAGACTGCATAAATTCTGCAGTGCAAAATGATTATTTTCCTCCATTTCTAAGGCTTGTGTATGCTCTAAAATGTGTGCTATACATAGAAATAAAAGAGCCATGGGAAGGAGCCGAGTCACCATGGATGGTGAGAACCAGTGAATGAAAGGGAAAAAAAAGAGATTGTTAATCTCTCCTCTCCACATATGTCAGTTATCTAAACCACAGTTGGAAACTTCTGAAGTTTGTTCCTCACCTCTTTCCAGTGCTGCAAACTTCGTAATTCAAAATTACAGTATTTGTTATACAATAATAAAAAATAACTAGCATCTCTCTTCCACTTAGAGAAAAGGCAGTGTCCATACACTCTTGCACAGCTGAAGTAAAATCATCTTGGCAGGAGCCATGGGATAAATTAGACCTTAGAAAATAATCCAGATCTTCAAATTAGAGCTAGTCAAGATTTTGGGTTTTTTTGACAGCACAATTTTTTGTGCACATATTGAAACATGCTGCTTTAGTTAAATCTAAACATGTTGTTTTAGTTAAATCTAAGTTTTCAGCAGAAACATACCATTTGAACTATTTTTTTTAGAGGAAGAAAGAAAGTCTTTCACCCGTTGAACAGTATTCCAAGTATGGACAAAGAAAGAGAGGTACACCTAACTTCAGAATAGCCAAAGCATTTCATTGGGTGCCTGAAAGATGTAATTCATGTTCATTGACAGAAACAGGTTAAACTGAGTTTCTACATCTCACATGAGTGCCCTAATTCCCAGTCTAGTCTACATTCTCTTTCCTCTTACTGTCCATGAACCATTTAAAAAATTTCTGGATTTTTCTTGGGGTCAAAAAAGCCTTTTTATCTATATACTTTTTGTAAGACAAAAACCCCCACCTTTTTCCTATCCATCTCTGCTTCTGAACTGTACTTTCACACCCACTATACTGAACATTGTTACAATTGTCTGGAAAAGCAACTCTTGAACTCACAGAGGCAAATGATCGCTGTGGCCAAGAGCTGATCAGTGGAGGAGAAAAGTGAATAGGCAGGAAGATCTGGCTACGACTCCTTGTTCTCTGCCAGCACCAGTGTCCTGGTTTCAGTACCACAGAGGCAGCATGCATTAGAGCAACCCTCAGGCTGACCTAACCTACAGCAGATGACAATAGTCTTATGGTGGCAAACTGCTATCTGGAATTATCTGGAGTACAATAGCACTCATCCCCTCCAGCCTCTGGCATTATTATTGTATAGGCTGGAACTGGTAAGATTCAGAGCCATGCCAATCTAATGTCTACTAAAAGCTCCCTTCTTCTGGGAAATTTTCATTTGGCCAGATACAACTGAATTCCTGAGGCACAGAGAGGCCAGCATATGGAACTGAATCTGTCCAAGTGTATTTTTGATCTATCATCTTGTTAATTCATCAGTTAAGAAAATCTTCTCAGCTTAGAAGAGTCCTGCTCTGGTGTCACATTGTGGTGATCCCACAACCTCATAGTACGCTTTGCACTAGAACTCAATGTCACTGACGCATCTCAAAGTGAGAGGTCACTTCAAGAGGAAAATCAGCCAAGAAATCTGACAAGATACAGCTTTCTTGGTGCTAATGGAGCCAAGATTCACAAAAAAGACTCCAGTTTCTAAAGACTAAAAGATAGCAATACTGCTGGTGATAACCACCATCTCTTACACAATTGCTGCCATGGTTACAGAAAGTCCTGTTCAGAGAGAACGTAGCAGAAGAAAACAGAGACTTTAATAAAGCTTTCATAAATACGTGTGCATGTGTGTGCGTTTATAAAATGACACAGTAAGTCTTTTGCCCAACTAATATCCTTGTTAAAAAAAAAAAAAACAACAAACAAAAAAAACAAAACAAAACAAAAACACCAAACCAAACTTCAAATTCTAATCAGTACAAGCAGGCAGTTGAAATAAGAAGACAGTAGGACTATAACTCAAATTAGCATACAGTTGCCAGAAGTCTTTTCCTTGGGAGGAAAAATACCTTTAATTACTGTGCTTATCTTTTATGTTCTTAGTAACAAATATCAAAACCACCTTGTCCACGAACTGCTCATGAGAACCGTATAGCTCTGCTTCCCTCACTGACATGTCCTTCCTCAAGCAAATTGCTCAGCATCCATGCACTCCAGCATACTGCTGGAAACGACTTTTTTTAATTTCCTTAACCAAAAATTTCATTTCAGAGTCTAATTCTAGAAGGTCAGCAGCATCAAATTACTCACCTACCCCAAGAGTTTTAAAAGACCACACTGTAACTCACTGAAGTAGTAAAAGGCAAAATACTTCTTGTGTTCTTTCTACATTTAGTTCAAAGGAATATTAGTCAACAGTTTCTAGTTGGGTACAAATAAGGCAATTCTAGACAGATGTCCACTCAGGATAATTTTCATGTCACCTGCAACTCAACACCTGCTTAGTTTCCTTAAGCATAAACCTTTGCTTTCATAGTAAACATAACAAACACCCTATCTTGCAGGTGGAGCACAAAAGGGATGGTAACTGGAAATGTCAGAAAACTTATCTTCTGCTATACTTATATCTCCTTCTTTCTCACTGCAATTTTCAAAACCACTTGCTCATTGTTCAAGGTTCCCTAGCAAGTTAAAAGAGAAATATAAGCTCTTTCACAGACGTGGATGAATTTCTATGTAAAATCCCCTCTAGGAGATAGTGGGTTTGATGGCAAGACAAGTTAGTATTGGCCTCTTCTGCCTGCAATAGTCAACTTAATGCTAGATGTTGAATTTAAAAGGCTACCCTTCTTTGTCATGAACTTATCCGTTTCATGCAACTGAGTCAGAAACACAGATGTAAAAGAAAACAAGCCATCAGATTTTTGTGTCAAAATTAAGACACCCATGCCCATGGCCTTTTTTCTTTTTTTTTTTTTTTTTTTTTTTTTTTTTTTTTTTTTTTTTTTTTTTTTTTTTTTTTTTTTTTTTTTTTTTTTTTTTTTTTTTTTTTTTTTTTTTTTTTTTTTTTTTTTGCATATTAAGCATGGCATAAGTCTTCATATGTCAAAAGCACAGGGATCAGAGATTCCAACAACACATATGAGGACTCAAGCTTTCTGAAGATAAGAGCTTATGCTCTCCAGTCAGACATGGAGAAAATTAGTCACGAATATGCTGCAACTACATGCAAAGGACTGGGAATAAATGAAGTTTCCACCATCTTATCCCTTTTTAGCAGATTAAAAAAATAGAACACAGTTCATTACTGTAGCAGATAAACATCTTAGTAATGCAAATGTGCTTTTGGTTTTGGTAGTCCTTTCCAACTTCAGCAAAGATTGGACCTTTTAGACAATCACTGCTCAAGCCTGATTAATTTCTGGAGCAGGTCCACTCAGTGTACTGAACTGACAATGATCTTCTCAGAAACAGAACTTCAGGCTGAGGAAAATTAAGTGACTAGAGTAACTGGGAGAAATAGAAGGCTGTTACATTTTGTGTGATTCAGCCTTTAGACATGAATGAGAAGCACACTTTGCATTCAGCAAATATGCTTGAAATTTAATGACACAGCCTAGTAACAAAACTTACTAAATGCTGGACCTGCATGGAGAGCATTCACATCACCCAGACTTGGGCAGCTAACCCAGTTAGCAGGTTGGTCTCTAGTCAATGAAGGAAGCTAAGCCCAGAGGTTGATTCAAAAATAGAAAAGATTGAAAGATCATATATCTAGCTTGTCCCTTGTCATAAAACAAGATCAGCCATTACTTGTACTTTCCTGATAGACAGTCTAACCTGTCCTTGTAAGCTAATTCTGTGAAAGCTTCAAATCTCCCAAGGCAACCTAACAGTTCACAATTCTTAGCGTTAAAAGGTTTTCCTAATCCTTATCTGTATTGTTGCCAGTCCCATTCAAGTCATTTTTGTAATCATAATTTTGGTCCTACCCACAGTGGACATAGATGAAAGACTTTGTACAAGAGTCTAAAAACTGATAGTTTAGAGAGAAGACCTGCTTTGCAATATGACCAGTAGATCAATGCCCTACTATAGAGATAGACCTAATCATTTGGATTAGGCAGTTGGCCATTGGACTTGATAGTTGTTGGAGGTTCGCTCCAACTGAAACTATTTCTTTTCTTTTTTTCTTTTTTTTTAAGCAACCGTATTTCCCTTTAGGAGAGAGCTGGTTGCTTGTCATGGCAAGAATGAGAATAAACTATTTTTTCAATACCAAAATACATAAAACCCATGGCCAACTGAAAAGTAAAGAGCAGAGGGAAGTGGAAAAGAAAAGAAAAGCCGGTGGCACACAATGTTTTAATTAATAATAGATTGCTGGAAGTAGGAAATAATGAGAAAAGTCAATATCCTTTACCTCATAATAAAAGTTCTTTTAAAACCTTTTAATATTATCAAACTAACAATTTCAAACATTTTAAAATTCTATTTCCCAGTAGGCTGGAGATGTGAAAACTCACAGAGGAATCTCTTTCAATAGCAGGCTGGCTGATGTGACAAAGAGCCTGACTCTCTTTTTTAAATTCTTGAGCTGTGTTTTTAGTTGGTTTTTCTTTAATGGAAATAACGAGCAATGAGGCACATATAGCCTTGGGGAGAATTTACTCACTCAGTTCAGCAGGAGTACTTCCTAGTTTGACTGAAATATACTGTGGCCAAAATGGTCTCAATACGTACCGCAAAAATTGAAAATATTTCATGAATAATGGCATGCTGGGACCACTACCTCACAGGGCTTTGAGGAAAATCTTGGTGGTCTTCTCACTTTAGCACAGGAGATTCAGGGCCAAGTCTTTGGAAAGGCTGCACTCTATTTAACACAAAGCCCAGGAAAGGAACAAAAGGTAGTATTATCTAACTGTGGTAGCAGTGTAAAATCCAAGTGTCTGAAGGCCTTCCATGCAAAATCAATAAAATGCTATTATACCTTTAATCTCATTGTCAAAAAATAATTAAAGGGCTTTAGATTCCCAAAACACTTGCAGTAACAATAGCTTTCCTAATATTCGTATCTCACTCTAATCGGCAGTTCCCCACACACTAGAAAAGTTAACAATGTATTTATTTTGATTATGTTTTCTTAGGCAAACTTTTCCTTCATTTAGCTTTTCCTGTGGGAAAAAGAAAATGAGATCATATCACTAGAGGCAGCTTTCAGTAAGTTCAAGATTTGCTCTGATCTAATTCTTTTACACAGTGGCTGTCCTGTATGATGTCTAGGCCATTCAGTGATGTTTACTGTTAAGCAGTCCAAATACTGCTAAAATTCATGAGGGCTTCCACTTCTGTTATGAGGAGAGACAAAGACCTTTATATCTGTATTCCAAAAGTCCCTTTTCCTACTCATAAATAACATTAATTTTTCAGAGATCACCTTTTCCTATGGTTACCATTAGGAAAAAAAAGCCATCAATTTTACTAGGCAAAGGAGAAAAACATGCATTCAAGTAACAGTTGATGAATACACTGCTAAAAATAAGTCTTCTATTTGTTTTCAGTTGAGGACGATTTTGTGGTGTAGCAATACTTTTCAAAAGTTTTCTCTTCTCACAAGGGAACTGATTTATTGACAACCAATTAGTGCTTCCAGATAAATCTCTTGTGTTTACAGAAATATTTCTGCCTTACTTAGTTTTTAACTGTTTAGTTTTATGTTCTCATAGACTTGTGGAAATTAGTTATTGAAAAAGCTATTTCTTCACTTTTTCCATCTTGCAGATCAGTGCCAGAGTCTTCCTTATTTTATGGTTTAAAGAGCTTTGTTCGGGCTCTTTTTATATATCCCAAAGGATGGGTATTCTACCACTTTTCTTGGAAAACTTTCTACAGCTTAATAGACTTCATTATTAACAAAAAAATCCCCTAAATCAGCCTAATTTTCCTATGCTACATTTAAATGTTATTCTTCTTAGTTACAGTGTCCTCGCCCACTCTGCACAATCCCACATCCTTCCTTTCTTTTTAACGTTTTTCAAAATTCTTGGCTTAGTTTCCTGCACTAATAACTGTTGTTACCTGTTCCTTGGGAGTAAACCCTTTTCTTGCCAGGAGACATGCAGGTAATGCTGGGTACATCCCATTTACTGCCATTTAACAACTTCTAACAGCAGCTAATTTTTTTTAAAGGTAGATGACATTATCTGATATTACACTATGGTAACTGGCTATAGACAGACCCAAAAACACAGGTTTGCAGAATGCTTACCTGGCAAAATGGGCTTGGTCTGTGTTTATTTCTGCTAAGGCACCATGTTTGTTCAACCAGACTGTAAAAACTCTGATAAAAAAGCTGAGATGTGTTACTTTTCATTACTCTTCCTCTCAGGATCTATAAAAGCACAAAACTGAACATCATGAATAGGACAGCTAAGCACAACTCTTTAGCAGGAGTTTAACAACCAAATACATTCACTAGCTAATGAGAACAAATACATTTTAAAAGATCACCAGTGAACTGACAAAATTTTAATAGGGAGGGGAAAAAAGATGAAATCATAAATTTATGTGGTATAAATAATTTCTAAGACAATCAAACTTCTATATGGATTTCCTATTCTACAAATCTTAAAAGGTTTAGCCATATTCTCTGAGAAAGCACTACATTTGTTCAGCTTTTCCTCAGGTCAAGTTTACTTTTTTTTTTGTCTTCTTGAGCTTGAAAAAACTCCAAGACAATTGATGATACCAGCAATTTTTGTCTTGCAAATGCTGCTTGAGCAAGTGAGATAAATATACTGCCTATAAGCATAATTGTGGGGAAAGTTTTGCGATAAGACTCCATAGAACACTATTGCATAAGTGTCTACCCAACACTTATCATGATGTTTTTCCTATAAATCTCAAAATCCTCGTGTGAGGATGGCAACTGTATGCATACAAAATTTGTATGGAAAAATTGAGCAAGAATGTACTCTAATAATCTGGAAACAATTACTCAATGTGCTGTTGCTTTCAGTAACACCACTTGTCTACGGTGCACTGTGGCAAAGATTGCAGGTTATGATTCTATTAAACATTTGGCTTATTGTATAGTTTTAAAACAACTAGTTCTCTGGGATTATAAAACAGTAGTACAAATTGGAGGTAAGAATGGAAATAAAGTTTCACTTGGTTACATGTTTTTTTGCTGGGATAGCAAACATCCATAGTTTATTAATTTATCCGAGGGTAGCTGGAGTTTGCAATACATTTCTGCTGAGGAGATTAAATTATCAGGAAGTTTAAGTATTTAAGTTCAGCTATTCCACAATTCATGGGTGTCTCCATTCCTCCTTACACATTTTACCTACTTTTTTGCATCTTTGATGTTCTTTGGCTACTTAACTGCCACTTAATCCATGGAAGAGCTAACATTCTGCTGGTCTGTATATGTGAAGATAAGCCACAGCTGGTGAGCTGCTTGAAGCCCCTGCCATGCTTCAAGTGGAACAGGAACTTGATCCTAGGCTGCCTGGTTCCAGCTGAGAGTCCTAACTATTTGGGTAGTGGCCACTGAGGAGCAAAACTTTCTCAGTCTCTCCTGAAAAATTTGTTCCATTTATAGAAAAACTTGCCCTGGGGAGAGGGGTTGAATTCTGATTCCAGTTTTCCTCAGTTCTCACAGACAGGAGAGTTACCTTTCTGCATGTCCAGCTACAACAAGAGAGGATAAAAATTCCCTGGAGCAAGATTCCCACCTCTGTCATCTCTACCCTTCTGGCAACTCAGGAAACTCCCTACTTGGTTCCCAAAATCACTTCCTAAGGTGCTTTATTGTACCAGAACAATGATTGAAACACATGGATACCTAACGTTGGACTGAAACTTCCACAACCTGCAATACATTTAAGAGGTAAGTGGTGTTTCAGTACGCGCTGTGTCACCTAGGTGCCTTAAAAACCTGTCATAAACTCCTAAACCTGTTAAATTCAAAGCCAAAACCCTTGCAATATCTTTGAAAGCTCCAGTGTCTGTGAAAGAGAGATGAGCAGCTTGCCATTTAATATTTAGATTTAAAAGCAGTCTCTGAAAACACACTCAGGAAGGATCAGTGGAGACACCTGTCATGGCTTACCATACAGATCACAACACTGCCTGGCATTTGCCACCAGATACATGTTCACAAATTCCTTTGGTAAAAGGAGTGGCAGTAACTGCATCTTTTGCTATTTTCTGGTTTTGGCAGAGTCCTTTTGTCAAATCCCTTAATGTCAAGGATAGACTGTGATCCTATTGAATTTAGTGGCTAAACTTGCAGCTCCAGAGCAGTGGACAAGAACTTCACTAGCTCAGGGTCAGTAGTGCTGAATAAGCAAGCATGCTACCACAGGCAACATCATGCTATCCTCTCCCTCTAAATCCAGGCCATAAAAACAAACTCCCCCAGTTTTAAACATTTTTTTTGTTTGTTTCTTACAGCCATAAGCAACTTTCAGAGCACCTAAACTGGCTAGAAACATAAGGGGCCATTGCTTCTTTGAGACTAAAAGGTAAAGATTCCGAACACCCCAAAGGGATGTTTCTGGTAGTACTTGAGCAAGCTCCTACACATGACCAAAAATGAGAACAGGTACGTCACTGGCTGCTTTTTACTCTCTCATCTTTTATGTGGAAAAATAGACCAGAAATTGTGTCTGAACATATTTTCATACAGTTTATTTTGGTTTATCCATAATTAAAAGAATATCCATGATTAAAAGAATTAAAAATAAATAAAAAAAAAAGGCAAATTTGAGGTTTGTGCTGGAGTCATGTGTTGACACGTCATGTCCACTTATTTCTGTGAGGGGCAGTTGGGACCTATTCTTCTCTTGAAATCTGTGGCTTGTAAGCATTTAAATGAATGATTTGCCAGAATTCTGGAGCAAAATAATTATTCACTTCCCAAAACAGAGTTCTGTATTTTCATAAATGGGTGCTTATGACATTACACTGTGAATACTAATTTGGATATCTGAAGGGATGAAAGTAACACTATTATACAAAAGTGCTATATACCTTTCATCTCTCTATTACTGTCGTTTCATCATCTTTTACTCTTCAGAATTTGTTAAGTCACAAATGTTCAGTTCTTTCTTAACTATAGCAAAAGAAAGACCTTGTTACAAAAGAGTTCTCTTTATCTGTGGATATTAATCAACTGCATTTACTCCTTTAGAAGTAGGTCTAAACACTTGTAAAATATTCTACCAGCTCAAAAGGATCACATATAGTAATGACACATAATTTTGACTTTCTGCACAGTATGCCCTATTTTTAAACAACGAAAGTTAGCAGACAAAAAATATATTTTGAGGGAGAAGACAAAACCTGAATTACTCTAAACATTACTTCTGGAATCAAACTCTTTGAAAATAAACCGTAAGAATATCACAATGATAATTTAGAACTAAGTATAAATTCATATTTGATATGGACTATTCTACTTGTCAGTCAGACAAATAATCTCCATTGTCTGTCTTTCCTTCTTTACAAGGTGATCCCTTTCTAGAGGAAAGACAACTCATTTTCAGTCCTCCTCTTATACTACCTTCAAACCAAAGCAGAAAGGTGGAGCCTTGCTTTCAGAGACTGCAAAGAAACAGAACTTCCTACTATTTGTTTCTAAGCAATCTGTAATTCTTTCCTTGGTCTCACCATGACTACAACCTTTATAAACATACCATAAATTAACTATAATCATTCAGAGGCTTGGTTCCCAAACTTACTGGATTCCCATAAATCATATTCTGCTTGATGATAGCTGTGAGACTGTTTGTCTCTGGAGTGTTACTCAGAAATTGGTGGTAGCAAAATCAATTCCATTGTTAAAGAATGTATGGTTCTAAGTACAGAGAAACTATGAACCCCCTGTTTAACCCCATCATCTTCTTTTGAGTCACCAGAAAATTTAGTTCAGTAACTATTTTCATTCCCTATTTTTGACAGAAAATGTTAAAAGACATCACTGCAAGAAGCTTTTTTATCATGAGTTATAATGCTGTAACATGGGTTTAGCTCATTTGCAGAGTATACATATATATTCACCTCAAAGGTGGAGAACTGAATTGGATAGTCATAAACTTCAGTACTGAAAAGGACTGAGCATCCTGCAAAAAGCTGTCTACTCAGCACTGCCCAGATCAGACAAATCGAAGTCAGGAATTTCTTTATCTGTCTATACATGTATCTGTCTATGCATGTGGGTGTATGGTGAGTGGTAAGGATAGAGACTTTTCAGCTACTACACAGTGATGCACAGTGCAACACGCAAACTATCTGTCCAAAAGATAACTCATGCACCAATATTAACAGTATAAAATTAGCACAGGACTTCATTACAGTTAATTGACTGTGGTTTTGCCACTACAGGTTCATGACTTTTGGCAGCAGTGCTGGCTGAAGTAGCTCTTCTCTTAACCCTACAAGTCCTTCTGATCCTTGCACTGCATAGTCTACAGCAGATCAGATATCTGGTCAGATTCAAAATAGATTAAAATGATGGAACTTCCCAAACAGGCATGAATCCTATGGTTTAGTAGAGCTAACACACAGTTCAAGTGCCCCTCTCCATGGCATTGCATTATCCTGGCAGGATATACTACCAGGCTTTCTCATCTGTGGGATGGCACGGGGTGTTTTGGCCCCTGATATAATCAAACTGGTAGATGTGGCTATGAGAAACCATACTGATTACTTTTTTTTCCCCCATGCTTACACCCTGAAGACTAGTAATTCAATTGAAGTAACCTGGTGCTCTGGTGCTTTGAAATTTTCAGCAGCACACCAAATAGAGAACTTTCAAATAATTCAAATGATGCACAAGGCAGCTTTTTAAAAGTCGTGGTGAAGTGGTTCTTGTTGGTAGGTTTGTTTTTTGGTTTTTTCCTCTGGAAGTCCATGGAAGTCCTCATTTAGAAGAATTTCCCACATTTTATTCTTCAATTGAAAAATAATTCATCAGCTAATCTTTACTACACAGAAAATTGAATCTTGTTTGGACCAGTTTGTTTTCTGTTGGCTATCATTTTACTCATCTAAAGAAAGCTGTAACTAGATGAGTAAAATGCATGGAGAAAAAAGCAGCTTAAATACTAGCTTGTTGTTGAAATGATATCATCAGGATGAAATGATTATGTGGTCTCCTTGAATAGGTGCGCACTCAGCCACCACAACTCTTACCATTTCCTTAAATTGACCCAAAAGGCTCATATTGTTATGTCTGTGCTAATCTGCATGATCCTCCCTTGCATGCTGACTTTGCAAGGACAGCTGTATTTCGGCAATCAGTTGAAATGCTTCTTTGGAAAATGTGGTTATATAATACATGGTTTGTAATGAGGTATTACTATAAGGACTGTACTAGGTAGTCCCCCTAAGGATAAACTTACTCCAGATGAAAAGGATCATCTGATTTAAAATGGTCAAAGTTGATTTTTTTTGTGATTTATTTTCAGCTAAGTATAGCAGGAGATAAGATACTTACCCTTTTTAAAACAGGGCCTAATCCTGCAGTCTGAACAGGCTGATTGAAAAAGTCACATTGAGCTCAAAAAAAAATGCATTTGTGAACTGTACCCACAAATTCCAGAAAGGTAGACTGAAAATTAGAACTGAAATGTTTGGAGATCCCTCATCCAATTAAGCCCCTACAGATCTTGGTTTTGACTTATACCATATCTATCAGATCCACTACAGTCTGGAATATGTGACTGAAAATATCAGGGGAAAGAATCTCTTCATAAGATTTCTGTTCAAAACCACCAAACAAAGTAGGCCCATCATAATGGTATTATTACGTTCCTGTTTTTGTCATGAAGTGGAACTGATAACTTCAATCAAATGAAAAATAAAGTCAAGAGGAAAATAACCTTCTTACCAAATTTATAGTTCTTATAATGAATCAAAATTATTTTAAAATTTTATACAAAAATAACCCACTTATCTGACATTATTTTTATAAGGAATCAAAAATATTTTAAAATTATTTACAAAAATTGAAGCAGAGTTGCTCCTCATCACCTACTCCCTTCTCCATGTTTTTTCCTCCCTTCTCTATACTTATACAAAAGCTACAACATTAATTCACACCAACT
This sequence comes from Nestor notabilis, assembly GCF_000696875.1. Taxonomy (NCBI): domain Eukaryota; kingdom Metazoa; phylum Chordata; class Aves; order Psittaciformes; family Psittacidae; genus Nestor; species Nestor notabilis. The sequence continues at coordinate 37,478 of NW_009932640.1, forward strand.
TTCTCTTTTTGTGCTTTCCTGCTCCTAAACTCTCTTAGGAAAGACTCAGAACTGTGCTAGTCTCTTCTCTTGTATGTTTCTTTCCCTTACATTAACAGTACTGCCTCTGGAACCACAGTAATTCTCATTTTTCTTTACTGGTTCCCATACCACCAATTCCTGAAACACATTTTGAAACTCCTATTTCCTTGACCATTCTCCCACTAAAAAATATGTGAATATTTCTGCAAAGAGCAGATTTGCGTATCATAAAGAATGCAGCGCGTGAGTAGCCCAATTATTTTCTTGCACCTGTTTGGCAGAAAGCGCGTGCATTGTATTTGAAAGATAATGACTAGTGTATAACCCAAAGCTTTTCCTTCTCTATGAAAGAAATCCAAACATGCTTATTGCATTGGAAATACAGCTTGACCTTCTTCCTTCAGGGAAACTGTATTGGATTCTATTATGGAAGCTCATCAAAAGTGGGAATGTTGAAAGAATTATGTCAGTCTGCATTTATATGACCAGAGTTCATTCTTAATATGATTAAATAATTTTAAAAGGACACAAATAATTATCTAAATTAAAAATCTATAATAAGTTATTTCCCAATATTTTATAATCCATTGCTTCTGTACGCCCACTGAAAAATAATGTTGATGTAACTTCTCTAGAAAAAGACACTGCAGCATTTTCTACTTGCTTCCAGCAATGCTTTTAATACAGCTGCTCTTGCTATATCTGTTTAGTTACAGTAGCCTTGAAAACCTCAAAATGGGTATAAGGTTTTGCAGCTTCAGCATAATACAAGTTTTGTAGTCTCTGGGAATGATGAGCCATCTACTTAATCTTTATGACAGTACACAAAGTGCCAGAGTCTAACATCAGAAAATTCTTTTGTTGGGTCAAACATTAAGGAGTTAAATAACATATCACAATTTTGGTATGGCTTTATGAATGGTAGGTGATGGAGTATTTTGTGTCACTTAAATTCCTATGATTAAAAACTGTTTCCTAAAGGGTGTTTTGCCTGAGTAAAACAGATCATATTCATTCAGAATTGATATTTATTTCTTTCTTGTACTTTCCAGCACCCCACAGAAGTCAAGATGGACATACAGGCTTAAGTAAAGCACCTAAGGGTTCCACTGGGACTTGCCTCTTTTGTAGACTGTATCTTGCTTTAATTATTCAATTCAATAGCATATCCAAGTAATGTACCTTAGCAAAATGAAGGTGTTTTACTCACAGGAGGACTGTTAACCTTCTGGTACTCAAAATCTCTCTCGTATCAGGAGATGAAAGTTTGGAAGTGCGGAAGTCAGGGTAAAGTCAGTCATTTCAGTCAAACCCTTTCCACTGAGTTTGCAATGATTCTGGTTTGGACACATTCTGGATTTTATTCATAACATGGAGTAACACTCTTCCCTTCATAAATAGCCAGCCACCATAGTTTAAAATTTAGAAAAATCAAACATGGTCAAGACTTTTTGGAGAAGAAGCAGACATAATGTCTGCTGCTTCACCTGGGAAGGTGAGAGAGGAAAGGGGAACTATGAAGACTATCCAGACTGTTTCTGAGGTACGTAAGGGAAGTTTTGAAACTCTTCTACCACATTCTGGATGTCAACTGGACTCAAAACACCACTCAGCAGATGAGAGTAACTACAGCAATGGCAGCTCATAACTCACTCTGTCCTAGGACCTTTGATGTGGGAAAATAGAATGAGATGGCACAGATCTGGTTGTCCCCCATGACCAGAATTTAACTCTCTTTGCTGATGGAGTGACATACAAGGACTTGAATGAGTTAGAGAAACAGATCAAATATCTTTCACTTTGCTGTGCATAGCAGAGAGCCTTTGGGACTTGAGAATCTCCATTCAAACTCCTCTTGCTCTTCTTTCAGTTCTGCTGTTTGCAGTTCTCAACTATGAGAATGAAAACACAAGACTGGGGTCTGAGAGTGTATTCTTGCCAGGACTGACATTCACAGGGCTGGCTAGACATGTCTTCTTATAAGTACAGGTAGAAGAGTACCCATATGTGTGTATGTTAGCATATATGTGTGTGTGTGAAAATTTCACCTTCTCTCACGTATAAGTTATAATATTTATGGATTTAAAAATAATGTTCTGGAAGATCTCTTCAGCAGTGTTTCTTGGTAGAAATGGTTCTCTAGACATTTTGACACACAGAGACCAAGCTAGTTGAAAAGGTTATGCACTAAACCCTTATCAAATCATGGTTGTATGCTGCTGCAAAATTGGCTATATAAAATCTTCAGAAATAAAAAAAATTAATTTTCCCCTTGACATTAACTTAAGTAGCTTATTTTATATGGCTTATGATATGCTTTCATAAAATACAATGAACACACTCAAAATGCATTAATTTTGCTTTACATAAAAGATCTGTGTGACCTTGGACAAAATGATTAGTATAAAAATATTTCATAACACTTAAGTTTCTGGTGATTTATGCTTTTTGAGGAATCCAGCAAAATAAGGAAGGGACCCAAGCGTATGCTTGTAGACTACGTCGTTTTCAATTTATTAACAAGCAGGAAGCAAGAGAAAAAGGATTATATGTTCTCCTTCCTCCAGCCTCTTTCAGGAAGGCAAACTCCCAAAATGGTTGGAAAAGTTCCGGAAGAGGAGTTCTGTGTCTCTCTGAATTTGGGATGAAGCAACTGGCAGGGCTCTGTGCCAAAAAGGTATTGGCTGCCATCATGGCTGTACCCAATGTGGGCTTAGAACAGGAAAGTGTTTCTATTTACTTTTAGTTGTATTCTTACTCCTTCTTCTTTTGAAGAAATTCTTATAAAAACGTTTATCTTGTCATCATGTGTAAATTATGTAGTATATTTTCAGTATTAGAGGGTTATGTCCACCCCACTGTGGGTTATATATCAAGATTCCTGCAGCTGTTCTGAAAAGTATTTCACTCTGAAGATACTCCAAAGTTCTGGTTGACTTGAATTTGGAATAAGGATTTTGCCATTATATGCTTTATGAGAGGGAGACTGGTAAATGTCTGGACTTTGGAACTGACTTTGTGATATTTGGACTGCACATACACATCATGTGGTGAATTAGCATGTGGTGTTCTTATGCAAACAATAAAAACAAAACAAAGAAAGAATTAAAAGTGCATTTAAGAAAATAAGTTTCAGCATATGACTAAAACAATCCCATAATAGCAAGAACTTTGCGGTAAAGGTACATACTTGCCAAAAATATCTGCTAGTGTGGAAGCCCAGTATTCAAACCCCTCAATTTAGCACTAGCACAGACGCTGTTACTTAGTTAACATAGAGTATCATAGATAAATTAAGGGAGGTCTAGAGACCGTGCTTCAGAGCAAGATGCAAGCAGTCAAACCTACTGGGGCAAAATCTCCCTCCTGTTTTCAGCACTATAGACCACTTTGTATGAAAAATGATCGACATCAAAAAAGTTCAGCAAACAAGTTCTTTATCTCAGCCAATTGATAATTTCGTTTCAGCAACTGCAACGCCCAGTCAGCTGAGCCCCTAAGAAAATCCAATACTTAAATACAGTGACAAGAGTGGCTTTTATTACTGGAGACAAAGATACACAATTCTACATTTTTAATACTGATCTCTGAAATGTAACTTCTGCTATTTACCTCAGCTGAACTAAGATTTGGATCCTACTGCAGAACAGATAACAGATAAACAGAAAATAGCTTGCCCTTCTAAATCATAACTGACAGCGTACTATCATAAACAACTAATTGTCTGCAAATTTTTTGTAGTTGGCTTCCTTTCAGATCAAAGGGCTTCAGTTCTTAGAACCACTTATATTGCAGATTACATCTGTTCTTCCTGGACTTTCCGAAGGGGAAGGATTTTCCCCGATGCAATTGGTCAAATCTTTCATCTACTACTTATGTACAACTACCGTACAAAGAACTTCAGTAAGACTGTATTATTTCTTACACTTACACACTTCTACTGCTAGAATCCATCAATCACTATGAAATATTTTCCACAAGTGTTAATTCAGATTTTATAAAAGATATATATATTTCAGCTTAGCTTTTCCCAAGTAAATGATATGAAGTTTATTATCAGGAATACGAATTTAAGCACTTTAAGCATACTTCAGAAATTGTTTACTGAAAGGCATGTTTACATCTGTCTTCTGCAAGCTTCCAGCTAAGAATTATTCATATGTTCAATCAGGGCAAAGAAACATAACATGCAAACTAACTGGCTGATTACAGGCTGATGCCTTTCAAATGGCAATCAGCGAAAACAGACGGCTGATCAGTGAGCTAAAAACCAAGACTCACTAAGAATATTCAACAAACAATTCTGAATGGGGAATACACTTGAAGAAACTGAATTATTCATCAATGATTCATGGTAAAGAAGGAAAATTTTGTGAATGACCTACTCAAAAAAGTTTTAAGAGTACTGTGAGCTTGAAGAAAACATTTAAATAAGATACTTTTTCTGTTGAAAAAATATAATTAAAATGGATGGTTAATAATAAGAATTTCCCAAATGCTACAAAATTCGATCAATCAGCACATGAGTCTCACAGGGTAACCAAATCTAATTTCTTATTAAAGAACACAAAAAAGATACCTGAAACTGAAATATGGAAACAGGATAAAAATTATTTTTTCAGTTGTTTAGAATGCCTTCCTCCGTTATATTGCTCTTTTATTCAAGGGATACATCATAATGTATATGAGCCAACAATTCTAGCACGTGTTTGAATAATAGATTACTGTGACCTGATAAGGAGAATTTAAACAAGTTTTGGTGAGTCTCCATAGATTTAGTGTTGGATTCTTTTTTTTTCCTTCATAATAAAGAATACTTTCAAACAAAGATTCACACACAAAATTGTAACAAGGTTTTCGAATCCAAAGATTTAAAAAAAAAAAAAAAAACATGTAAGATTTAAGCACAGCTAATAAAACTTTCGCTTCACTCATTTACACGAGATCTTTCTGAAAAACACAAATCTATCAACAAGCATTGTGTTAAGAAAAAAAAAAAAGAGATTATATATAGAAAAACATGTATTAAGATAATACAAATTCTGTAACCTACAGCAAGTCTATCATAGTTATAGGGTTGTGCATGATGTATGGGTAGAATTGCATCTTGTTTGCCTGGTGCTAGAATCTTCATAATTAGTTTCTCTACTGGCTTCGTACAAGCTCAAGCAAGGTTGGAGAAAGAGTACATTAAATTAGTAGTGTAAAGATACAGTTTCAGATCATTTTAGGAAGTCTGGAAAAAAACACTGCTTCCCTCTTAATCAGTTACCTTCTGCAATGTGTTTGTTATTAGAAGTCCAACAGTTAACAAGGTAAAAAGAACCTTGCTTCTTACTGTAAGGAAAATAGCAGAATAACCTGCCACCAGTTTAATTTTCCATAAGCAGCAGAATTTGATTGTCTCTTTTATCAGCTGAGTCTTGGCCTTGAAATCCGGGGTATGGGTATGTATATGAATAAAAACCTCTGGAAACAGAACAATTTTGACACTGTAATTCAGAAACATTCCCATGCTGGCTGCTCCACTTACGTGCTGAACAACTCTAGGAGAAAATGTTTTGATGTGTTTCTTTATATCCTCAGGAATGTCCTCCTCCAACAGTTCACATGTCTCTGGTGTAGATTAGTTATGGACCTTTCATGCTGATGAGGTAATCCCCTTAATGTACTATACACCATAGGATATCCTCCTCCTCTGTTTCATGTTCCGACATTGCTAAAGGTCAGGAAAGTGTTTCATGTGGTGCTAGACCCTATTTAAATGGGAAATTACAAGAACAGACCAAACTTTATCTTTCTGAGTTCCTAAGGATAGTACAAGAAGTCTAGGCAAAAAAAGGATTGAGAGTGCATCTTGTATTAAAAGTACAGTCATAGTTTTTCTCAAAACTTGATATTCACCTCTAAAGATTTAATTCCAATATAGTGATTGGTAAACACAGTGATACTGATATAGTAAGATGAGATCCATATTGTAGCTGCTAAAAAGTTTACTCACAGAAAATGTAAACTTCACATCAAACAGTAACAGCATAAAAATAATTTATGTTGAATGCAAAAATTACTGCTCTAAACACATGACTTTTATTAAAAGTATACTTCCTCTGTAACAGAGGCATGTAAAAATTAAATTAACTCAGAAATAAAGATATTTTGTTACACAAATTATGTCTCAAACACGGTCCACATTTCAAGAGGGATGCAGGCAAGAGTTAAACTTACTAAGCTCTAAAAATATTATGCACAAGTTTTTTAACAAACATTGTAATTTTACATGGAATTTGCAAGAGAAAACAAAAAAGTTTGTCTTTCAAAACTGTTTCTTTACTGTTAAGAGTATCGTGATTTTTTAAGCAATAACTTCATGTTAGTTTTTTAACAAACTGATATTAGTAGAGCTTTAAAGACCTGGTTGCAGTACAGCTTTAAACATTCAGCTTCTAATTTTTAGAAGTTTTCTCAAAAGAATATGTATTCCTCAGAGAAAAAAATATAATGAAACAAAATGTTTTCCAATTAACACTGAAGAAATTAAATTGTCTTTGTTCATGTTTACATTGGATCTGATGCTTTCTTTTTTGCTAACAAGAAGGGGAGAAAAAAAAAAAAAAAAGGATTTTTTGGTTTTGGTTTGTTGTAGTTTTGGTTGCTTTTTTTTTTTTTTTTTTTTTTGCGGACAATGACAGCACATTTCCACCATTTTTAAGCAAAAGCAATAGCATTGCTAACAGAGGTTCATCTTGTGAATTATCTCCCCAAAGGACCATCTAAGTTTGATAAGGAACATGGAGCATTTGCTTCACCTACTCTATTCACTATTTGAAGCCTACTACCTGTTGATATTACTGATTAGTTTCCAGTGTAAATGTTCTGCAACACTGCAATCACCCTCTCCTCTCTTCCCCCCTCCTTCCCTCTCTTCCCCCCTCCTTCCCTCTCTTCCCTTCAGTATTGAAGTTAGGGGTTGGAAAAAGAAGAACAGAAAATACTGGGAAGAATCTCTGCTTAGTTTTCAAAATTAAGACTATTAGGAATGTTACGGAAACTGGAAGACACCTCTGGGATATGAGTCATAATTGGATTTTCATGCTTGAATAAAGGAATATGATATCAAATATTTAGCAAGAAAAACTTTAAAATATCTATTAGGACATATAATAGGACAAAAATCCTCTCCATTCTCAACTGGAGAGTAGCCTGATATTTTAAATTGATTGGTTCTTAAGGGAATAAAGCACAGCTCCAGGTAGTCCAAGTTCCATCTGGAGTTTTATTTATTAGAAAATATCTAGAGTTTCTAAACTGTAAAAAAAAATTTAAAAATTAAATTTCTTAAAAGTTCTATACATAAAATCCAGTACTTACAGATGTGCAGAGAAGATCTTTACACATCAAAACAAACATTTTAAACTACAGTTAGTAGAGACAAAATACCTTTCTGGTAAATCACCTGACTTCTAAGACATCATTTTAGAGACACATTGCTTTCTGCTTCAGCAGAAATTTCACCAAAAAAAGAGCCATCAGAAGAGTTTTCGTTAGAAGAAAGACATATCCAGCTTATCCCATCCTCTTCCCTTGTGAGAGAAAGTGGGCAAGCAAGAAGTAGGAAAAAACCATGTTAGCAGAATAATCCAAGGTACAATTCACGTCAATACACGAACGTTTGTTTTGGAGAAGTTCAGTGTAATTAAGCATCCATTCTACCCAAGTAAAGATGATTTGGAAAGGTGTATTCTTTTTATTTCCAGGAAAACCTTGCAAAAGATGCTAGGTTCATGAAAATAATATGCCAAAGTAAAACTGCTGTGCTTGCACTCATCCTGTGTTTTTAATATTGCCTATTCTTCCAACTCTGAAGAGCAATAGCTGTACTGCCAGCTAGCTGTTTAGCAAATAAGTTCAACATAAGGCACAGTCGCGTGAACAATAAAATTTGTGTTTGTAGACACAAAATTATTGTACAATTAACACCTTCTCAAGCCAGTAAGTTATTCCATACCTTGTTGAGACTTAACTTCAAAAATTGCAGTCAACATAAAGCATCATTAAAGCCTGGGTTCTACTTTCACAACCTCACAATGTTTGTTTTTGTGTTACATATATACAGAAATATTAAAGTGAACAGGGAAAAGGAAGGAAGCAATGATATTTCAGAAATCTTGTGTAAGGGATACTATCTCCTATAGCTGGTTTATCCCTGAACACAAATGTTTTTGGGGAACATTTAATATTTAAATTTTACTCATAATTTAGGATAAACTAAAGCAAATTAATTAAAATATTCTATATTAATGTCCATAAAAGCATAGAAAAAACTTACAGAACAGTTAAAAAAGGCTAGAAAATTCTCCAGGGCAGACCTGCTATAGAATCATGTGGAAAGACACCAAAGTCATTCCAGTACTGATGTCCAAAGAAATTCTCCCAGGACGTCATATATATGGCAGCGTGTCTCCCAAGACCTGGGTATTTGCCCAAAGCACACCCATGGCTAGTAGGAGAGCACATGCCAACAGAGCCACAATAGCTGAGACCAAGAGAAGCATCATATCCTGCCTTGCCTTTGAGACTGAAGCTTTCTTCTTTATAGCTATCATCTGAGACAGTGGATTCAAACTCATTTCAGATCATTTCTATGCAAAACATTGTATAAATCAAAAATAATACCAGCAATGGGGCTAGATTCTGTTTTTTTTCCTATTTGGAACCTTTCTTAGCCAACCGTTCCTTCTCTCATTCCCATTTTATAAACTTCAGTCAAAGAGAAGAAGAGAAAGCTGCACCTAGTTGTTGATGGTTGATGGCTCTTTTGAAGCTTTTTCCTTAAATTCTTTTGAATTCAGTATATGTCTCAAAGCCAAGAGACTGCTGAAGGATTCTTGTGCTAACTACAGTGCCTATTCATCAAGTTAACCATTTTTTGTAACTTTTCCTTCTTTCCACTAAAAACCAAACACCACCCCCCCACGACCCCTCCCCTCCTCAGAAAAAAAAGCAACCCAAAACAAAAAAAAACACAAACCAACCCCCCAAAACTCACGAGTAGCGGTAAAGAGATCCTCAGTCTTGATTCTGCAGCCACTTACACATATACACACACACACACACACACACACTCACACTTACTACTCTATGACGAACATCTATAGGTGAGCACCCTGTCGATCTTTTAAACACTTAAATGAAAAATACATTATTGACCAAATTCACATAAAGAATACTAATGTGCCTTCAAAGAAATTTGATAGTTATTCCATTCTTTTAGCGGTAGTAGATTTTTAACTGTTGTTACTGCTCTAAAAGAAAACTCCACTATACTCTCTCCAGTCTTATCCAGAAAAGGAAACAGTAAGGAAAACAAAACACCTAGCAAGATGAACTTTTTGTCTACTTCTGACATGAATTTTCAAGGTTTATTCATAGGAATTTGTGGGGAAAAAAACTTCCAGAATAGGCAACTGGAAAAGTACCATCAAAATTAATTACCATGTGTAACTCTGATGACCGGTGCTGTTCAACATCTTCATTGGCGACATAGACAGTGGTGACAAGCCTGCTGACGACATCAAGCTGTGTGGTGCAGTTGACATGCTGTAGGGAAGGGATGTCATCCAGAGGGACCTTGACATGCTTGAGAGGTGGGCCAATACCAACCTCCTGAAGTTCAACAAGGCCAAGTGCAAGGTCCTGCACCTGGGTCATGGCAATCCCAGGCACAGCTACAGCTTGGGCAGAAAATGGACTGAGAGCAGTCCTGAAGAGAAGGACTTGGGATGTTGGTTGATGAGAAGCTCAACATGAGCCAGCTTCAGAGTGTGCTTGCAGCCTAGAAAGCCAACCGCATCCTGGGCTGCATCAAAAGGAGGGTGGCCAGAGGGTTAAGGGAGGTGAATGCTCCATCCCTGGTGGTGTTCAAGGCCAGGTTGGACAGAGCCTTGGGCAACATGGTTTAGTGTTGCATGTTCCTGCCCATGGCAGGGGGGTTGGAACTAGATGATCTTAAGGTCCTTTCCAACCCTAACTATTCTACGATTCTACAAATCCTCCTCTTTACTCTTATGAGACCCACCTGCAGTACTGCATTTGGCTCTAGGGCTCCCAACACAAGAGGGATGTGGACCTGCCCGAGTGAATCCCGATGAGGTCACAAAGGTGATCAGAGGGCTGGAGCACTTCTCCTATGAAGACAGGCTGAGAGAGTTGGGCTTCTTCAGCCTGGGGAGGAGAAGGTTCTGGGGAAACAGCCTTCTAGTGGCCCCATCCCTGGCAGTGTTCAGTGGCAGGCTGGATGGGGCTTTGAGCAACCTGGTCTAGTGGAAAGTGTCCCTGCCTGTGGCAGAGAAAAACTTAACTTAAGTTGAACTTAAGGTTGGACAGACATAGCACTAACTTTATCAGAAAAAGTTTTTAAAGAGCACACTTACCTAGACTGTATGAAAACTACTGCCCTCCTCTCACAAAACCCAGCCCTTTAAATTTGGCAAGTACAGGAACCCACAGTTAAAGTTCAACATGAAAAACGAATTGTGAAACTATAGAAACACAGATTGGTCAGACAATCATTTATTATGCTGTGTGGTTACCTTTTCTTTTTCCTTACTGCTCCCACCTTTTTTTTTTATGTTAGAGTCTGTCTTTAACTCATTTACTCATTTTTAATTGTGAAACAGGCTTCAGAAATCAGCAGTAAACAGCTGAACGATTCTGGAAACAGCGCTGTACATACAATTTTCTCTGAAGAGTGAAAACAAACTAAATAATAATGAATTTAAACATGTTTAAACAACCACCGCTATATTAACTTTAGCTTTTACTCTCTGAGTACCCTCCAACAGCTTGGACTAGAGGCTTCCCTGTACTAAGATTTCAGCTATGCAATAGAATTATTAAAAATGGCTTATATGTTACTTAAATGTTTTCCTAATCTAGTTTATTTATAAACCTTGAGTAAATCTAATTAAAACTGATTTCAGTTATATAATCTGATCTGTGTATACTTACCTGCTGAAGTTAAACAAACCAAAAAATTTGCATTAAGCTGTCAATTTCAGAGGTTAGCCCAAATACAATTAGACCAGTCTAAACCTGATATAAGGGGTTAGAATCTCCAGATAATCTAACCCTATTTCTTACTAGATTAATTTGGAAGAGTTTGCCCTTTATAATTTTTTATTCAGGATCTGTTCAATTGCCAAAACATGTCTCTTTCTCCACTTTTACACACTTAGGAAACAAAATAGGAGTGTCTGTTTCTGTAGAGCCTGACCTAGAGCTAGGAGGTTAAGGGCAAGCCATTCCTGTATGAAGTGCCTTTGGTTTTATTTAACTGCTGCAATCACATTATTACCCAGTAGTAAGGCTGTGCCTACATTTCTTTTGTAAACCAGAAGTAATTTTAGGGCTGTTTAGGCGTTTTTCTACGCTCTACCAAGTTCTCCATGCACTCAAATCATTCCCCCAGGAAAGTGACCTTCCCAGTAAGAAACTTGATCTTATGGGTATCAAATGACCTGAAAAGATCTTTCAGCAGTTTGGTCAGGATAACATTAATAACCCAGCTCACGGGAGAATATTATGTACCAAAGCCTGTGAGAATTTGATGAATGTGGACTGCAAAGAAACTGACATAACCCCAACATTGGTCACCAAACAGTAAATGAATGAATTCCAGCTGACTACATCTGCAGAACCATGATCTGTCAGGTGGGAAGACTCATCACCAACTTCCTCAAAAAGTTGCAATTCTGTATTTAGCACAACAAAAATGTTGTCAGCATCTTCTCACCCTAGAACTGAAACAACTCAAACATGTAAGGAATTTGTTCTATTATGCTTTTTTATCACACACAAGTAGCCTACCACAGCAGCTGCAAGTACAGTACCCTTAAAACTATCAAGGAATCTATATTCCAATAGATATAGAGAACACTTTGAACTGAAAAACAACTACACCCAGCACTTTGAAACACTCTGAAGAACTTAAACTCAGCATACAGTTCGCAGCTCTGGAAAAGGGAATTTTGCTTTACTGTAACTAGCATTTTAATTTGAAATATAAGTCACACCTTCTAAATATGTATTCATAATCAGAAGTCACCTCAAACCTCTACGTATTTAGGAGTTACAATGCCCTATCATTAGTTGTTCTAAGCTGATAAAAGCCTAATGGAATGCCAAGTCAGCAATTCAACCAATACAAGCTATATATTTTATAGTTAATGTTGCTGTATGAAAAGTGTCCTATACAAAAACCTCCCGCATAACACTGCCCACAGAATGTACCAGTTTCTAAAAACGAGGCTATGTTGTACAAACAGCTATAGGCCTAGAACTAAGAAAGCTATCTGATGCTGAAACATTGAGCTTCGAAGAAAGAAAAATCTTCAGGATCCATCAAAGCCTCACATGTCTAACTTTTACCCTCTCAGCATGGATCAGCAGAACACCCTCTTTTGGGGTGAATGGGATTTTTTTAAAAACATTAATCATCCTACGTACATCAGCAATGCAGGATTGTTAGGAACAAAAATATATGGAAGTGTCACAACCTATAGTACACTTTTTAGTAGGAAAACCCAGAATATTTTCTCTACCGGGAAGTTACTGCAAGGAAGAAAAAGACAGTTTTTGCTCTATCCCCACCTTATGGCTAGAAAAAGAATTGTCCTATTGCAGCATATATACTTCTGAATATTTTGCCTTTATTGTATCACAATAACCAGAGAATATTTACTATTTGCATCATGCAACTTAAGACTGTTTTTAGCTGTGTTTAACTGTGCACTCCTCCACATACGAGCACAATGAAACTCCACGGCATAAATGTCATCTCTAGCTCCACTGTTGATTTTCTGAATCAAAACAGCAAACAATGTTCCAACATAACTTTAGATTCAAATAGAACAGTAATTACTTGGGCCCTGACCCTAAAAATATAGACGTTCAGATATTCCTGTTGACTCTTTCAGGAGTTGAACAGCCAGCTCTCTCCATAGATCTAACCCTCACTGATACACCATTCTTAATAGTCACACTTTTTAAAAATACTTTTAAACCTAATAATCAGATTATTTATACCACTCAGGAATATTAAACTTACATGCCCTACAAACTAAACCAGAAATATTTATGAATCTAGTTTTAAAACCTTTAACAACTACCTTCTCCCTTCACTTATCCTGCAAGCAAAATGTTGAGAGCTAAAATAGTGTATACTCGTGAGAAGACAGTCAAGTTGGCAAGCAGCAGGTCCTCTCCCATCAGTCACTCTATACATGACAGGAAACAAAAACAGCAGCAACACCACCCCACAAATGAAAACACAGCTTTCCCTCATCACCCACTTACCAGTAAACACTTTTCTTCTCTTTTTGTGCCTTAATCACCTGTGATACCACTCAGTGGCCTAGGGACTAATATCAGCTACATGAAAAACCAAAAACCAAGACAAGGGCCACCTGAACTTTTCCACATTCTTCTATTTCTCCATTTTGACTTTTCCCTCTTTATTGATGGTCATATTGAAAAGGCAGAATAGGACATGAAATAGAACACTGGGAAAGCTACAAAAAGAAAAGAGAATGGAAAAACTGGATAATGTCTTAGTGAGCCTTTAGTTTTTTAGGCCGTCTATTCCACTTTCCTAAGGAAATGAAGAATCACAACTGTCTCCGAGCACCTCTCCTTCCCAAAATCTCTTGAACCTTTAAAACAAGAGAAAATTCTATAGTAAGTCAATAGTCTCAATGGTTTCCATAAACTAAATTTTTCCAGCTTTCATGAAACAGCTGAGTAGATGAGATTCCTTAATAACGCATCAGCATGACTCCTCTCAGTAATTCCTGCCTTTTTCCTCCTAATGGCAGAGTATCAGCACAGTAATTCAAATAAGAGAACCCCACTTCATTAGGCCTTCTACCACAGATCTACTTTAAAAAGACATCTTCCAGAACTATGTGCTTTGATGTTTTGTCATTAAATATTCAATAACAAAATTGGAAGTGTTCATGGGTATTTAGACAACACTGCTGTTAAGGAGTTTTGGTTTCAAAAATCCTGTAAGGTTTAATGGGTAGAGAAGAGACCCTATGTATACCCATGAAGGAGTACAGAAGAGCTGCCAAACATGAATATAATTAATCTTAGGGTGAACATTCAAGAAGATACTAGGAAAATGTAATAGCATTGTATATTTCTGTATGCTTAACCACAGTACATCAGCCACCTTAATCTTCCATAAGCATTTATTTAATGTTTAACAGTGAAACCTGAATACTTGGCAAACTGTTTGGGTCTTCTGAATACCTGTCTGCTTCAAGTATTATGAAACATTCACAAGGCAGGACACATTCTGACTCAAACTTCTCAGGGCTTAAGAAAAAAACTACCTTCTTAACTATGAATACAGGCCAAAACCACTGTACGAAATATATTAAAAGTACACGGGTGGCTGGTTTAACCCTTCCTTACCTCCATTCGCCAATGGGATCTGATCATCCATCTACTACATGAGAATGAGAACATTCTACTAAGCTCAGCGTGGATCTTTCTCTTAGGCAAATCAAAAAAGAAAAACTCACACTGGACATCAAAACAAGTTCCAGAAAAGCTATGGCACTCAAACAACTGTACAATGAGGAAAGGTATATATGGTTATATAGGACTATAAGAAAATATTTCAGGAAAAATGTAAGAGAAAACATTTATAACAAAAGAAAAATCTAGTGATGCAATAACACCACTATTATTGTTGTTAGATCATGTACTGTAATTACAAAGAAATATACACATCTAGCCAGATCTTATTCCTGAGAATATAATTCAGATTATTAAATTCAAATATCCTTTACATATATATGTTCTCAGCTTTCTTTGTGGATTCCAAGAGCAGAAAAGAAAATGCAGAATATGGAATCTAGTCAACATTACAAGAAGCAGACTGAACTATGTCCTGTGAGTTAAGAGTCATCCTTCTTTTCTGCATATCATAAAAAGATGACTTTTCACAGGTTGTACAGGATTTTTAAAAGTATATGTACATGATTTGAAATTTGAAGTTCTCGCATTGCTCCAGTTCTCTTAGACTACAAAAATATTTAAAGCACAATTCTTTTTTGCTGAATTTCTAGGATATACTCAGTAACATGTTAAACAAATTGGTCTACTCAATACATAATGTTTTCAGAAGTTCTTTATTTTAAGAACAGCTCACTGTGCATATGAAAGACCAGTTACCACATATTCCACAAAGCTTTATTATCAACTGAAACTGTGATATAAAACTACATCTTTATCAAAAGATTTATTAAGTAAAGTGTTCAGCAACTGTTTTAGAACATTAGAGACAGAACATGATTTTAATTTAAGAAATTATTCTATATAATGTACATTTCCGGTCTTTTGACAAGTTAGGATGACACTCGGAGCGAGGAGGAAGTAGCTTGGCATGCTTGCCAACTTATCTTCACTATTTGTACAGGATCTAACGTCAAACACCTCATTGTG
Source organism: Nestor notabilis (assembly GCF_000696875.1). Lineage (NCBI taxonomy): Eukaryota > Metazoa > Chordata > Aves > Psittaciformes > Psittacidae > Nestor > Nestor notabilis. Next base: position 53,009 of record NW_009932640.1, read on the forward strand.
CCAGATCTTTTCTTTTTCATAATGTGCATCTGTCCACACCAACTGAATTAGAGACCACCAAGTTGTTGTAAGATTGTTAAATTATTTTTTTAAGAAACAACAAGATACTCAGAGTCAGAAGATAGACATCGATAAAACTATACATATACTTCCACAACTGCAAAAGCTGGGTCATAGGATCTCACGTCACCAAGAAAAAAAATGTTAAAGCAGGCTTTGAAAATCCAGTGGTCTGTTTTCTAGCCTCTGCTTTTCTTTAAAATAACCTGCAAAAAGAAAAAAGTGTATTTATCACTGCTTTTATCACTACAATCCAGGCAGCAGTAGAAGACCCAAAACGCTAGGCTACTCAGAACAAAGGTTAACCTAGCCAAACAGTCTGTTTCCAAGAGCAGAGTCACCAAGAGTAAAAGTCTAGGGAAAAAGTTATAAATAAAGCAAAGCCATACAGAAAAATGCCATATCAGAAAGTATTTTGTTTTTAAATATGCACATTCATAACCAAGAATTCTGTAAAATAAAAAGCTTATTTTAAAAATGAATGCTGAGAAACAACAATGATGTTCTCAAGCCTTCAACAGATTCCTTGAAGCTCTTAACTATTAGGCCGGGGAGGGGGGAAGTAAAAAGTTTGCAATTATACAGCTACTCTAAATTTGTGCTCAAATTTTGTTTGTAATGCTTTATTTCTTTCTACATCAAAAGTGCCCAGACCCTTGAAAGGACATCTTTGGTTTGGAGTTTAAGTTGAAAAATGAACTTCAAAGCCCAAGTGGGACCATTTAAGTGTTAAAATTATTTAAGCACAGGCAGTTTTGCCTTTCTCATCTTAAAAAAAGAATAATAAATGGAGCACAAAAATGTTCAGATGATGTTAAGATTGCAGTTTAAAAGAAATTACAAATGCTAAGATTCAACTGTAACATTAACTTGGCTACCGTACACATCCTGTATATTTTCTGTTACTATAGTAATAGAAAGTATCAAACTAAACATTTCACCAGACAGAAAAAAATACTGAAGATAAACAGAAGCCACAGGACCCAAATATCAGATAACATGGAATTTTACTCTTACAATTTACCCAGCAGTAGTAGGTAGTTGAACAGATAAATTGAAGAGACTGGGTTCCTTCATGAAGCCTAACTAAAGCAGACATATCCTGGTAAGTGAAATGAACTACAGAATACAAAAGGATTTCAGTCATACTTTGACACTACTCTAATTCTTTCTAGAGAAAGAAAGCTGCAATCTTTTGCATGTACACGAAACTTACCCAGCTCTGTAATGCAGAGGATTCCTCCTTCACAGATACTCATACAGCAATGTTTGTTATGCTGAACTACCCACACAGCAACCCACAGTTTAATCCTCCCTTATTTCCTTCCTTGCCGAACACAACATCACACAAAGAATCTGCTCAAGTAGTATCCACACAATGCTGCAAGAATCCACTTCAAACATCTTTTACACTAAGCAGGTAAGAACTGAAGGTATAAGAAGATATCTGAACCTCTCGGAACTATTTCTCACTTGTTCCGTAAAGTTTCATTTATGTTACTGAAGTTAAGACAGCATGCTTCCTCAATATAGTGCCATCTGAAATAAAGATCCTCCAACTTTGGAATTTGCTCCTGTTCCCTGGGCTTTCAGCCCATGGATGCTTGCTGGTAGACTACTGCATAGACTTACCCACATATTGAAGCAATGAATTTAAACACGGAATAATCAAGAAAAATAGGGCTATATTTAATAGAGCAAGGAGAGTTAATCTGATATCTTGGTAACAGTGAATTACGCCAAGGCTGGATTAAAGAACACTACATTTCTGCAGGTTGTGGAAAACATATTTAACACAGAAAACTTCTGTATATGCTGTCATAATGCATTTTATAGTAAACAAAAAAGAAAATATTACAAATGTTCTATTACCTTTGCTGCAAATATAACATGCTCAGGTTTAATTATTCTACTTCTGTTCTGAAAAGCATTTGTCCTGGCTTCTTCTGCTAGCCGACGGAGAAACAGTAAGAAGTTCAAATGCACCTTTAAAAGAGGGAAGAAAAAAAAAAAAAAAACAACAAACTCAAGAAGGATTCAAACTCTTTAAGCAGTTTGTTTTTTCATAGGGTCATTGTTTGAGACAGAGATTTGAATATTAGACTGTTTCAAAATTCCTGAAAATTGTACTCGGGAAAACAAAATAACACTCAGATCAAGTCTTAATAAATTCCCAAGACATTCCTTACTGACAGACTCTTGTAAATATTGTTTAAATTCAGTATACTTAAATCATGTAAGTGCTCTTGAAACAATCACACGAACAACAACTGATCTAACAGAAATCCAATCTGATTTTTATTTGCAGCTTTTTATAATGAAATGTAACATAAATATCAGAGAATAAGGAGCCCTTCTGCTTACTAGTAAACATGGTCAGCTTTCAGTGACTACAACAGCCAGACTTTTAATGAACAGCAAATCCAACTCTGCCTTATCACCAAATGGACTACAGACAAGTTCAAGGACTTCTGCGCCTTTCCAGTGCAAAGGAGCATTGACATTAATTTCTCCAGAACAAGAAATTTTCTGCTGTCAGAAGGTTTTATCTATTTCTTCCCAACTTATCGTTGACTTAACCTTTTTACATGAAAAGAACTGGTAGGGCAGTATTCCGTTCAATACAGAATGCTGTTCTGCTAGTACAGAAAAAGCAAAAATTTTAACAGGCAAGGAACTGTTCCAACTTTGACTAAAACTGCCAGCCAAAAGCACCCCTGTGTAATAAGGGACCTCTAGCATTATACAGACATTATGTGAACTATTTTAATAGTCCAACCTGAAAATCAGTAATTGCAACTTTTCTAAATTGAACTTTCACACAATATTAACTTTGCTATGTAAAGTGTACAAAAATACTTCAGGAGCTCAAAAATATCACCGAAATAAATGAAAATTTTATTTATATAAATTAGGTGATATTCTGCCATACCTGATCTGCAAAGCCGAGAAAGATACAAGTTACAGTTTATGGGAAATACTTTGGCAGTGGGTTTGCAGCACAAAGAATCTGTTAGAGGGTAAGTCAGTGTTCAGATGACAAGCAATTCAGTTTGTTCGTTTTTTTAATCTCTTGAACTAAATGAAGCCAGAGTGCAATAGATAAATTTACATAATATTTGGCATTGTTTGGAAGCATCTACTACACAAAAAGCAGACGTTCTTGCAGATTTATTTAGCAAAACATCAAAGCTCGTCTTTAGTTACTCACACAGAAGTAATCTCCGACAGAATTAAGCAGTGGCATTAGAATAGTATTCAAGATTAGAACTCTCATTATTAGACTTAAGAACATGGAGGTTAGATTTCTGGAAACAAGCTGGGGAAGAAGAGGGAGACAGAACAAAAGCTTCCATACTTGCAAGTTCTCCTGCTAAGTTACCTGAAGGCAAGTGTTAATTTTAAAACTGCCTTTAAAAACTGCATCTTTTCTCAGAATCACTGTACCTTTATTTTCGTATTTTCAAAGTGAACTGCTGCATGTGGAGAAACTTCCCCTGACTCCTACAGTCACATAACTAAAACATTCTACAATAGAGTACACATGTTAATAAATATTCCAGATTATCTAAGGCAATTGAGAAAGGCTAATGAAAGGCAGAATGACTGAAAAACGTGAACAGGACAGTTACTGACAACTACTTAAGTGATACCACATTTTTTTAAAGACATTTTTTTTACTATGTAATGTATTGTATTATTGTCCCTCTGCAAAAAATCCAAGAATAGTTTTGAACTATTTGTGAAAGCTACCTTACAGAACAGAATGCCTATTTCCCATACGAGAAAGGTAGTAAAGTTCTAAGAACATATGTAAAAATGCACAACACTGCTCACAGAGCAAATTCCACACACCTGTTCAATAGAACTAATGAATAGTAGGGACAAGTTCCGTAATTTTGTTTTGCTGCCATAACTTCAGAACAATTCTTTAGAGTGATATTTTGCCTTCAATGTACACTTACTCATCATTCTATGACAGTAAAGAAAAAAAAAAAGGTCATTCAACACAATACTTTAAGCTTTTTCCAAAATGTAAATACAAATCTGCCTTTCTAGCATAAAGCAAGCAGCTGAGTTTCAGCTTTTCTTCTATAATTTCAAGCTAGAACGAAGTCTGCAGATTTTTTCCCTTAGACCATGGAAGGAGGGGAAATACCTAAACTTCAGTGCTAAAATCTTTACCTCTTATTTTCAAAAAGGTAAATAACTGAGTTGTAAGAGCACTGGAGAAACCTTAAACACTATTCCTATCTCTTCACTCAGAGATATTATCACATTCCAAAAAAAAAAAAAAAAAAAAAAAAAAAAAAAAAAAAAACACAACAAAACCCAAACCAAAAAAAAAAACCAGCTTCTGGGGCTGAAACTTTGATAAAATTTGTTAATTACACTATGCACAGAAAAAGATGTTAACACATAGGTAATAGGTTCTGATAAAGCTTCAGATTTCAAAAAGAGACTTGATCAAAAGAATCTGGAAAGTAAAAAAGAAACTCCACTCAGATATTCACCAAAGTTACCTGAATTCTTAGATCTTTCAAACTTTTCCAGTAATGTCATGTAAGAAGACGTTGATTTATCGAGGAAAAGTAATGGCTGAAGGTCATGAAAAGGAAAACAATTTGTCATACGCCATACAGGCAGACCTCCTCACTGCACTGGCTAAGTACCACTGTAGATTTAAATGTAACGCATGGATCATTCAGAAAGGTAGCACAGAAACTTCCCTGCAGAAGAAGCAAGCACTTTGCTCAAAACATGTATGGGTTTGTCTTGTTAAGACAGCTACTAAATAAGTTTCTGAAGTATACAATCTAATCATTCTTACAAGGTTTGTAGGGAATTACAGAGACATTAAAAAAGATACTCTAAAAATTTACTTGTCTAACTACAGGACTACCACCACCCCCCCCTTTTTTTTTTTTTAATACTTGTAATGAAGCATAACTCCAGTTATATTATTTATTCATAGAGAACTAAAGAGCTGTTAGCCACACACCTAGCTGAAGAGCATCATAGATAATCACCACCCCTGGACATTCCTGTTTAAAGGTAAAATAAAAATAGCTAATCCTCCTAAGATTAAAGCCATTTAATCTGACATCACCAGAAGACATAATCTAAATTTTCTCCACATTATTAAGATTCATTCTTATCTCATCCTTTGTGTTGGAATGAGTATTTACATAGCCATACTTTAAGCTAGATCAAACTGCTGTTGCTCATTAATTTTACTCATTTCAATTCACTGATTGTCTTTGCAGCCCATGGAACACCAGGACCAAGACAAGAATGAGATGGAATATCCCTCCAAATCCTGGCCATTGGTTCCCACGCAACATTTTTCAGGCAGCTATACTACCTTGAAGCCAAATTAACATGACCACAGACGTACAGACCAACTGTTACTAATGACTACAAAAAATGTTATTAATGATTGTTTGATTAGTTGACTACTGCATTCCAGAGTAAGCTTTGAGTGGGTCTGAGCATGAGTAGCAAGGGTCCAGCTCCTTAGTCCATAAAATCCTCCAAAGATAGCAAAAGCAGTAAGAACAGATCATATTTTTATTAGACCAACTACAAAAATATGTTCTGTTTACATTCAAATGTAAATCCTCTCATGTAATTATTATATTCATTTATTCTCATTAGGCATTTTTTAAATTTTGCATATTTACGTTTAGCTTCATACATTCAGTTCCCAAACTTTACAATGCTGCAAGACAGGGACTTACAATTCAAGTCAGGGACCATATTAGTATACAGTATGGAGCAGTAACGTGCGAAGATTCACATGCATTTGAAAATAAGAGGGCATGACAGTCATGCAAGTTAACCCTATTAAGTCACTTCAGAGAGTATTTTTTTATGCACAGATATTCTTTTCAATGTGGCAGCTACCACAAGCTCTTTTGAAGTCAGGTTTCCCTGCTACAGTCACGTAATTTTTGGCGTGACAAACTCTTCCTGTGCCACACGTCCCTTAATGCAGGTTAGCAGGAATCCAACCTTGTAGCCCTAAGTTTTCTGAAACTTGTTCAGTATAGTTCTGCTATCTCTACACCTTTATGCCAGGTGTTTTTAAACCATGAACAGGATCTCAACATCTCATTTCCTCGTTAAATTACTAACAAGACTTATCGTTCCTTAGTTTTGGACAGAGATTACTTAGATAGCCTTCTACAAAAGTATGACCATTCAAGATGCTTTAACAGCTAACTAAACACAGTTGAGTTGATCCGTATCTGTGTACCTGAACTCCTAAACAACATCTGTATGTTACAGCCACATAATCCAAATTCCTATTTCTCAGCCTGTCTACACCAAACTCTTTGAACCTCAGTGTGTATGCACAGTGGCACAACATTTATGCATCAGGCTGTTCCTGAATCCCCAAACTCGCTGTCAGAAAACTACAGTCAGTTGCCACCAGCAAAGCAGAAAGCTGCAATCACTACTTATTAGTCTTTAATTAAACTAACGAATTGCCTATCTCCCCGCAGACTTTGCCTCCACTCTGCCTGTAGGTCACTGGGGAAACACAAATTGCAGTAACCTGACGTCCCATTACTCCCAGCAACTCCAAGGCGGTCCAGTGCGCACAATCCACCAGTCCGTACCGTCCAAGCAATAAAACATTTAGAGACCAACTGTCCCTCTTTAGGGACACCTGCCCATGGCAACCTGAGTAGCTGCAGCTGCCCGTCATAGACAAAAGCACAACTGCTCCTGGCCCTGCGCCACGACCCCAGGCTCCCCGGAGGAGGCAGTACTCATTGAGCCGGAGAATTCATCCCTTGAGCTCACCGCGCTGCCCGAGCAGCTGGGGACCGCAGCCGGCTGCTTGGCGTCAGGCACTGTCCTCGGCCCGTGCCCGCGGAAGGCAGGCTGAAGGCTGTGGGGCCAGCGCCGA